>NC_066367.1:17460000-17545000 GCF_013377495.2 Cygnus atratus
TTAAGCAGCAGTCTTGGACGTGGGTTCTGGTCTTCCCTGTGCCTTTATTAAAGCTCTGAGCAGCGCTGGCTGCAGCAGCAGAGGCAGAGTGTTTGTTTAAACAATGTTTACCAAAGAAAGGCGAAGGCTCTGCACTGTGGTGCGTGCGTGTGTGTGTATGTGTGGGTTTTAACAACAAAAGGCAAAACTCCGCTGGAAACGCTCCTGCGGGTTCTCCGGCAGATTCAGGCTCTCTTGTACAGACAGAGACAGCAACTCGCTTCAGGAGAGCACTTAATGTTTGCCTGGGACGCAATTAATTACTGGCCTCGCAGGGAGACTTCGGATGAGTGTCCTTTACTTGGACTCCGTTTAGGGCTCTTGACTCATTATCTATGAGTGGTCTTTGTAGGAGGAATATCAGACGCGTAGGGCTGACACTCGGCTTTTACATGCTGCGTGGTACAATGGACGCAGTGGCAGGGGGAAGTACTAATTACCTTAAGGCTAGCTAATAACGCAGCTTTCTAACGCTACCTCTCACGGGCTGAAGTTAGCAATCAGCGAGAAAATCATCATCAGAAGCTGCGGAGAAATCACGGGCGCGCATGGATTTGGACAGGTCTGTGCTAATGGAAGCAGGAGCACACACACATCAGCGGAGGGATGATTAGGGGCGATCCAGCATTTCGGGAGGACTTTAAACAGCAGCTCCCCGCCTGCCCGAGCCATCGGGCCGGGGAGTAGCCTCCTTCCCCAGGCACCCGGGGACTTTTTGGAGGTGTTGGCACCGCTTCGACACACAGCCGTCACAGGGCTCGCCGCCTGACTCTGTGCCAGTAAGGCCTCGGCGGGACAGGAGTGTGGATGCAGACCCCCCCCAGAGCCCCTCGCCGCGGGGCTGCAGGGCAGCGGGTGCCGGCCCGGGGGCTCCGGGTGCGGGACGTGGCGGGGCAGACGTGGTCACTGACTCCTCACCTCGAACATGAACAGAAAGGGGTCCTTTCCCTTCTGCTCCGTCAGCTGGTGAAGCCATTTCGTGTTAATCAATCCCCAACTAAATGATAAAACCAGAAACGACCCTCTTTTTCCATGACGGGAAAGTATATATGTATTTTAACGATTTGGGTTGATTTCCTTACGAGACGGGGACAGGAAAATGCAGCTCCCCTTCCTCTGCAGCCTCGACCCCTCGGCCGCCGCCTTTCCCGGCAGGCGAGCTCCCCTCCCCGCTCCTCTTTCTCCTCCGGGGCCGGGGGTGCTCATTCCCCAGCGCCCCCCTCCCTGCTCCGCTCGGGATGGGGCCGCCCCGGAACCTTCCCTCCGAGAAGGGGCCTCCGAGCTCCTGCCCTGGGGGGCGGCCGGGGCATCTCGACCTTTCCCCGGGGGGACGGGGGGGAACGGGCGGCTCCGTGCGCCCCGTCGGAGCGGGCCCCTTCTGCTCCACCCTGGTCCCCCGCGCTGCGGCTTCTCCAGCACCAAACTCAATTATAACGGCCGTGATTACAGCGATATATCTCCAGCGCTCTCCAAACGCTCGGGTGTCAAGGGGAATGTTTTAGAGAGGGTGCGAGGGGCAGCAATTCATACGAGGGAGCTGACAGTTCTTTGATGTGAAAATGATGCCCCGATTTTTACTCCGGGGCGCGCAACCGAAGAAAGATTACACTGCTTAAACCGAGAAATTTAAACCCAGATGATAATAGTAACGAGCCAAAGAGGCGAGGTAGGGAAGTCAATTTTACAGCTAGAAAAGCGGTCTCTGAAGGCCTTGTGCAGCCTATTGGGGCTGAGGGAGTGAAACTAAGTTCCTGATAAATCATTAATCACGGGCAGCTAAAGGCAATCATCCCCGGGCAGCCTCTAATTACCGGCGGCCCCCGGCCCGCTGCCTGGCGGTGCCGCTGGCCCCTTACCCTACCGGGCACCGGGAGGGGCTGCCCGGGGGGGCGCGACCCGAGGCAGCCCGGTCCCGGGGGGCTGCCGCAACCCCCGGTGTCCGGAGCAAGGTGGGCTCCTGCCGCCCGCCCCAGCTGCGCTCCTAGCCCTTCGTTCCCTGACCAACGGGCAGGGATTATTAACACATTATTAAAACTCCGTTCGGAGCACCTTAATGAGACCTGCGCTTATTAGCAATGGGAGCGAATTTCACAGGAGTGAAGTGATCAGTTAAGCCATGTCTATAGTTTCCACACTACGCAAATGAGGCTTTTACTTAATTGAACTTCTCATGGCATTCGGAGGCTGAACTCTATCCTCCAGCGCAAGGTGGGCATCAGGATCAGTTTTGTACGAGAAAACAAGCTGGCAAAGAAGCCTTGTCCTAAGGCTAAGGGCACCCTGGGTTCCGTGCTGTGGAGCAGAGGCGTTTGTGGGGTGCTGTGGGGTGTTCCGAGCGGGGTGCAGCCCCTGCCCTTGGCACGCACCAGCCAGGTGCTGGGACGCCTTTTCCACGCTCATCTTCGCAGCCCGCGGAACGGGCCAGAAAAACGAAGCGTTCCTTTTCCCCAAATCTCCTGTCTTTCGCTAGCTCAGGCTCAAAATTGTCGTTCTCAGCCCATTTTGAGAAACCTCCACGCAGCAGTAATCAGGCGGCGGACAAACGCATCCTCAAGACAACTAAGAGAGGGACTGAAAACTTCAGAGCAGAGAAACACAAACAAATACATTTTCCAGCGCAGATTTATTATGGCTCCGGTCTGTTTTGCTGAGTGCGAGTCAACCAGAAGGGAATACCGCCTCGGTTTGACAGTGAGCAAGTCTTAAAAATTACGGATCGAATCAAAGTTTCAGGAGCAATTTAAAGAGCGCTCAGAAAGGCGATCCGGAGCAAGCCGGGTAGCCCTTGGCTAGCACAGCCTGCCCCGCTCAGCCTTCCTGCCCCTTCGGAGAGCCGAGCTGCCACCGGGGGGGTCCCTGCAGGCGGGGGGCTGCCACCGGTCCCCGTCTTGCCCCCCCCGGGGGCACCCAGCCTGCTCCGCCGCGGCCGGCTCTGCCCCAGGCTCCCCGCTCACAGCCGGGGACTTTTCCGCCCCCAGTCTCAGAAAATCAGTTTTCCCCGGGTCAGGTATGCTTAGGACCCAGCGTGGCCTTTCCCTCATTATATTTCAGTTTAGGCACCAGGAAGATGCGATTCGTTGTCGAACTAAATAAAACATATCACCTCCAGTTAAATCTGTAAATTATATTACGCTGCTGCTCTGGCTTTTTTTTTCATAATTGTTAAAAATCTGAACAAATCAATTATATTAGCCATATGGCTTAATCATATCAGCTAATTCCCCCCCCCCCTTTTTTTTTTTTTGAAAGTAATTGTTGTTTAAGCACTGACAACTGATTAGTTAAGGTGTTTAGGAAATATCTCTCTGCTCTTGTCTTAGTTAAAAGATGATTGAGATGACAATGAATACTCAAAGTCGTTAAATCATCCCCTTCCGTATTTTCCACTTTCTGTGTGTTTAAAGAGTTCACAACAGCAGTAGCTGAGCTGCAGCCTGATTTATGCTTCTGGAATGGAGGCCGTGAGACCATCAGGCTTTCAATTCAATCTATTCCAGTTTGTAGTGATTTCCCTAAAAGGAGCCAGTTTTTGGTATGCAGCAGGTAAGTAGTCATTTTTCTTAGTTATTTTAAAGGTGTGTAGTATTGAGAATGTACAAGTGGTTCCACTCTGGCATTTACACACTGCAAATATAAAACTTCACCCCTCAGTGATCTTAATACTTCGTCCATTAAATGTACTTACTCATTTAAATGGGAGTGTATTTAACTGCTAAACAGATGGTCTACAGTGCACACAATTATAAAGCAAGGGTTTGTGTATGTTGCCATATTTTAGACTCCAGATTTCCTGCTTCCCTATACATTTTTCAAAGCAGTTTATTTTTCCATACAAAACACTAACACAGGTGGAGAAGCAGTCTGGAATTCATTTCTTTTGCTATCAGAGATCCAGGGCACACTCCTTCAGGCAATCTTCTTAATTTTCTGACAAGGATTTTAACTAGTTCTGTACGTCAGATTTTTAAAGCATTTCAAAAACCATTCTAAAATCCTCTGGACCACACTGGGATTTTAAATATTTGATAGACATTTCTGATCATGTTTACTTTATTGAGTAAATACCGAAAAAATGTCTTGGCCCCACATTGGTGAAACTGAAGCGGTGACCAGGCAATGAGAGCTGGGAGAATTTTCAAGCTGTAGCGTACTGCAAAAGGAAGGAAAAGCTTGCAGAAAAAAGCAGAAAGTTATGAATCACCCACGCTGATGTTTGCATCATAAACTGGTGACATTTGCTGTAGGCCTGTCTCACCCAGGCATGGGGAGCTGGTGATCACCCGCTAGTCGTCTGTGTGAGGCTGTGCTGTTATCTTGCCAGGGCAGGGCCATCAGCTGTATTTCTCATGCATGATTTCACCCCTCAGTTAAACACAGATTTGTTAATTTTCTTGCTGGACTATCTGTGATTCTCCTCATTCCCGTCGTACTGTACCCCTCAAACATAAACAAATCAACTTTCAGAATGACTATAAAGTGAGGATTTAGCTCCATTGTATAACTGAGGCCCTAAAGTTCAGAGAGAAGTGAAATCTGCACTCATTTTGTGTGTCCCACGGATAATATTGAGCTGATAATTCTAGTATATTTAGCAACCTTATATTCTCATTGCTTTGCAAAACAAGATGTTGAAAGTGATTTGGAACCCTTAACATGGAAAATACAGTTTGTAGCCAATTATGAAAAGCTGAATTTAAATGTTGTGCCTAGCATTTCATGGAAGTTCTGTAGCAGGGCAGAGCTTGAATTATGCTGTTGAAGGCAGTGTTCATCTATCCCATGAAACCATTCCTTCTCTTGTTTCACATAGCATTTCCAGTATCATTTAACTTATCCAGCAAATGGCTGGCTTTTATCAATATCAGATTTTCACTATGCAGTCCTGAGTCACTTTCAGATGAACTTGTATCAGCCTTTCATGCAGCAACAAAGATTAGGATTTTATCCTCCATGTCTGCATCATAGTACAACCATACCTGGCAGAGGAAGGTGAGATAAGGCTGTATAAAGTCACTCTGAAACTCCCAGTTCCCAAGTTCTGAATGCTTGACTTTTCAACCAGCTTTGGAAATAGCTGTTTGCATCCAGTTTTCTAGATTAAATAATCAGTAAATGACCTCTCCTTCCACAGAAACCTCAGGATCCGTCAGTACCTGGAACCATGCTGGGTGGACCTGTGAGGGATGCACTGCAGCAGAAGGCTGCTTTTGTTTCAAGACTTCTGCAAGCAGAAGGAAGCGGCTTACGTACTGCCATCAGCTTCTACTGCTACTTGCTAACAGGAGAAGAACTTGTTAGACTAGGAAGTGAGTCTGTTGAAAAGGAAAGTCTCAATATTTCTGCCAACCCTGACCCCTTCTGTTCCTGTTTCCCCAGCGCTATCACAGACTGCCACTCTTCCCACGGATTGTCAGAGCTTAGACCATTTGGTTGTCCCAGGTATTCACCGTGGGCTTGATCTGAAATTCAGTGAAGTCTCTGGAATTTGATTCAGACCATGGAATCAGACAATGGGATTACATGATTTGATCGAAGAAGAAAGTCAAGTTGCTTTTTTGCTAGTTACTGCTTGCCATTTACCAGAAATCTGGTTGTGCCTCAGAGGAGGTTAAAGAGAAGAAATGACCTGGGGATGAGGCATCCAGGCCTGGGGAAAGAAGGGAAGACTGGGAACAATACAACTTCTTCAAAAGCATGCAAAATACAGAGTTTATACTTTTGAGAGACCTGAGTGGTCTTGTTAATACAAGTAAATAAGCAAAGCACAGCCTACTATTTCACTTTGCCATAGGCTTACTTGTTGTCACTATGGGTTTTTCACTAGGAACCTGGCAGAAGCAAGTCCTAACAAGTAACAGATTTACAAATGCTTCATTTTGTACAAAATTAAGGCCACGCTGTTCATGACACAAGCTATTCAACTTGGGGAGCCCTCTTTGTAGATCTGTTCTTCCATATGTGGAGCTCTGGTAAAGGTGTTCAGGGAAGATATAGGTTGTCACAACTCACATGGTGTCAAAAGGCATGCTGAGACACTCAGCTCTTGCATGACATTGAGCAATCCCATTTCCGATGACTTTTTCTTTGTTCATCTCTTTTCCCAATGTTGGGATACAGTGAATGTATAGTGGATTGATTTTTCTGGGTTTTGGTCAGAGGGGTTGCTTTTTATGTTCCACAAGCTTCATTTTACTGCCCAAATCAGGGAAACATAAACACCAGAAGAAAGCATGATTATCATTTGGGAAGAAACAAGACATTTTTAGAAGGAAGCATAAAGGCCTCAAAGCTCATGTGTATATGAGAAGGGAATATGGTCAAAAGACTAACTGAAATCTGCGGCATAGCCTACACACAGATCAACAGGCACATTGCATTAGCTTCAATGTCTCCCAGATTTACTTTTGGCTACACTGCAATGTTGATCAGTCCCCAGCCACACCACACAACTATTCCAAACATAACCCAGAGATCATTTTATCCGTTCAGATTTAAGATTTGGAAAGCAGAAATTGGTATGCATCAGAGGTGTCATTCCAACTCTTGGGGTTTGTCCAGCTCTTGGGGTTTGGGCAATTGCCATTAGAAAGACTGTAACACTTTCATTACTCTTATGAGTTTACTGGTTAAAAAAATTCTGTCAAAGATGTGAAATTCACATTTCTGCCAGTTTGTCACTTCCTATACATGTATAGAAAATGCTTGAGAGAGGTAAATGCTACCACTCAGTGAATTTTCAGCTTCAGATAAAGCAAAGTAGGCAAGAGAATGGAGTCTTGTATTTTAGTACCTGATCTGATTACACTTCTCTGTGCTTATTTATATTAACTTTACAGAGTCGCCTATGACCCATTATCTAAACAGATGTATGGAATTATGAATATCTTAGGAATTCATACCAGACAATTTTAAGATAAAGCAGAGGAAGAGTGGGAATGGTGAAGACTGTTTGGTTTGAAGGGTTTTGATGTTTTTGAGAAAAAAATAATTTTCTTTATGGAAAGAGGGTCTTATTTTTTATCATCCTTCCTGTCCTTGTTGATCTTCATGGTCTGTTTGTCATGGCAGAGTCCTAAACAATTTTAAGGGGACTAATCCATTCAGAAATGTGAATGAGAAGGAAAAAGTAGGAGAAAGGATTCCTGAGTCACACTTGCAGATACTGAACTTCACAGAGAGAATAGTAAAATTTCAGTAAGCTAGAAGTGAATAAAAGTTATGCACTGAATCATTTCTAGAGCCTTATAAAGCATTATTTGGTTGACAATGCCTCTTAAAATATCTGTTTACGAAATGCAGTGTTACTTCCTGAAATTTACCATTTTTGCTCCATGAAAAATAGCACTTTTTCTGTGGGAAAAAAAAAAAAAGACAGACTTAGCAGCAGGATCTTTAATGTCAAGAAATGGGCAAGATGTCAGTTTTATGCAGCATCAGAAAGACAGATATATATATTTCACCATTTCTCCTATCCTGTTTATGATTGTTGCAATCACAAATAATGTAGCTGAGATCTACTATCTACTTGACCTGTATGTATTGCTGCATCTTGCTCCTAGGGTAACAGTACTTTGTCATGTCTATTTCTCTTCCTCGGGTGTTTATCTAGTATTTAACTCTGTCTGTTGTTGAGGAGCACAGGAGCGTGACTCTGCAGTATGTAGTGCTTCACTTTCGGTAGGGTCAGTGCTGTGCAAAGGCCGTATCCAAAAAACACCTGAGGTTAACATACATGACACGCTTCTTATTAAAAAGATGGAAATCATACCTTTTTGTCTGTGCATGTTACAACTTGGATAGTACAATCTGGATGATAAAACCAGAGTGTGATGGTTTTTATTCTGGTGAGTGGCCTGCCATAAGCTACCATGTGTCGCAGTGCTTTCTCATATTCTGTATAAGCACCTTCTGTATCAGGTCTTGAAACTAAACATGAATTTAACTGAAATAAAGATCATTTTTAGTTAAAATTGCATTTAGATTTCACTATCTTAATCTCAGTTCACATACCAATTTATAAACTATTATTTACATTTATGAAGAAAAAATATATCGTTGTGCAGATATATCTATGTAATTGGTCTGTAAATGAATAATTTCATTTAAGTTTTCATAAATCTGTGGTGAATCTGTGAATGCTGGATGTCCTGCATGAACAGCTGAATATGCATACAGGTTCCACAGCCCAGTTTTGGTCAGATTATGACTTTTTGGGAGCCAGGTTTGGGTGAAAACTTATCTCCATCTACATCTCTATTTGTCTCTATCTTTTCTTCTATATCATTTCCTAGTAGATTTCTTCTGATAGACCTTTGGACGATGTCCTCATAGGCTTATCCTGGGCTGCTACTAGCAGCTACATTGACTATGTTGTTTAACATTAGCTCCATGCATGGACATAGTTGAAATGAGATCAGAATTGTTTAATTAACCTCAGAAATAAGCTTTACAGATGCTGAGGAAGAAAGATGATGGTTTGTAGGAAAGGTTTAGCTTCAAAAGCTTGCAAATATTTATTGTGATCTTTCTCCACTCCTACGGAAGAATGCTTGCAGACTTTTCATGCAACAGGAAATCTAGGTGATTAGTAGGTGAAAAAAATTACCTTAATAGCTTGGAAGATTCTTCTGTTTAATTGCAGATGGTTGTCACATATTGTCTTTGGACAGAGATCTGTCTTAAAGCAGTGGTCAAAGGATGCTTCTTCCACATAGACAAATGTGTTGGCAGATCCTAAACACACTCATAAGGTCAGTGGAGGAGCACCTTTTTATGTATTCTGCAATTAAATCTGTACTGTTCTCTATAGCCACCTTGCAGTCCAACAGAGCTAAAAAGGGTAGAGGCTTAAAAAGGGCAGTGGCAGGGATTCAGGTCATGGTATATTATACTTTAAATAATATAATTGAGTTGCCATCTTGTCTGACATATTAGACAGGTCAATTCATGGTATTCCACACCATTACACTGCATTCCGAGGAGAGAACATGCTGTGTCTTTTCCACCTTGACACTTGCTGGGGGCTGCCTGCTACCCCATTCAGGTATGTTATGTCTTTCCCTCTCGTCTGAAATTGTTGCTCCCTAACTACTTTGGATAGCGGTGCTGACCTTCTCCCCTGCTCTCACCACTCTCAGCAGTGCCAATGTCCCTCAGCACTCCAGGTAAAAGCCCTTCCTGCCCTATAGGAAATAAGGCATGCAAATACCCTTTTCATCAGCCTGTTGTCAACCTACCGAAGAATAAATTGTTATTTTCTCTTGTAAAGCAGTGTGCAAATCTCAGCAGGAAGCTTTTCCAAATTATGATCCTTATATTTCACCTGAGTGCTGAATGTATGAAAGTGGTTACTGATAACAATCCATTTTGGGTAATAAAATGTTCAAAGAATTCCCCCCCCTATCTTTGAGAAATATCACAGCATTTGTGTAGTCATTCTGCTCTCGCACAAATGTTATTGCGCATGCTTTGAGGAAGTTTCCCTATGGATCTGGAATGTCACTTATCTTTTCTAAAAGATCTTCTATAACAGTTATCTCCTGTTTGGATTTTGGAAGGCAGGAACAAGACACAACTAGTAAAAGAGCCTCTGGAAAATTTCTATTCCGTTACTGTAGCCACCAGGAAAAGTGCCTTCGACTACAAGTTGAAAATACTTCTCAATTAGAGGAAAAGAAGGTAAATTGTTACTTCAGTTTGGTTTGATAGATGTTCTCCAGCTATCTGTGAACAGCTACTTTCAAAACTAGCCAGAGATGATATTGCAGAAGAATGAATTTAGCAAGTGCGGCCATATGTTGGAGAAATAATGCAGGTGGGGTTTGCCATGGACTCCTTGTGCAGCACTAAATAGGATGAAATTTTGCTCTGCTGGATGTCCCACTGCCTCTACCTCAGACCTGGGATCAAAATCAAGTGTGTTGTCAGCAAGTGCAATTTCTGAGATGCTGGAGAGGTTTTATGAAATTTATGACCCACTGCCTGACTGGGATGCTAAGTGCAGCACCTGGGGCAGTGGTGACAGCAGTAGTGAAGGAAACTGTGCAAGAAATGAATTACTCAGAATACTTTGTACCTTTGTACAAAGCTTTGTTTAGACCATGTTCTGTGTTTGGGCCTGAACTCTGTTCCTTTTCTTGCACCTCTTGTAACATTTTAATGCTCTCACTGGTCAGACTAACAAGCTGAATAAAATTATTATTATTTACTCCTTAGTCTATTACAGCTGCCCTTCCACATATAAAGAAAAAAGGATTCACTAGAAAAACAGGTGACTGTTTCAGCCAACTTTTCATTATAGAAAAAATATTTAGATCTGTGCTTGACTTTCCAACAGCATCAGCACTTGACCTACAGAAAGATCTGTCAGGGAAAAAAATCACCCAGGTCTATTAGCAATCCTCTGATTATAGCCTTTTAAAGTCTCATTATAACTAGCCCTGTAATGAGCGGAGACAACATGTTGCAATGTGTCTCTCACCCTGGACAATCAGAGTGACTCATTACAGCTGTATGGCATGAATAAAAACACAAACAGCATCCTCCCACTCTTCACCCTCCTTGGAGCCAAGGCCCATAGCACTGCTCTGTCTGCAGCTCGTACAGTCACACTCTAATGACCTTTAAATAAACTGGGGTTGTAGCTGGAACAGTGCGGTGCTGGGTGTGGATTACAGGAGCCATCCAAAAAACTTCAGTAAATACGCCATGGAGTGATGTTACGCCACACTCAACACCCTGCTGCCCTGTTTATGCTGCCAACAACATCCGAGCCCAAGGATTTTAAAGCTAGCTCAAGAGTGCCTCCATTTGTTTGCATTTTAGACATTTCCTTGAAATTGGTGGTGTTTTTAGATCTTTGTTTTTCTCTGCCAGATGAAGTAGTCTGCAGTGGTCCTCACAGTCTCCCTTAGACTTACTTTAAATAATATAATCGAGTTGCCATCTTGTCTGACATATTAGACAGGTCAATTCATTCTGTTTCCCAAGGTATGGTGTTTCTATTAGTTTTTGATTATTTTTTGGTCATCCCTGGTCCATGTTTTCCACACAGATTTCAGTGTGGATGCAGAGCAGAACTACTGGGACTGGGCTGTTTGAGTGCTCACCTCACTGATGCAGTGAGCAGAAATGATAGCAAGTCTCTGGGTTGTCTCGTTACACCTGAGAGAATAGGTAGAAGTGCCTCAGTATTACCTAACTAAGCGCTGGATGAAACACACAAGCTGCAGTTGTGGATGGATAACCAAAGCTTTGGGACAACAGCTGGCTCCAGAGTTCCTCTAGTGGCAGTCTGGGTACCTGACCATGGAGGTGAAGGATCTCTGGGTGGCCAGCGGGCTACAGCCCGACAGTCATTACAGACCAGGTGATGGACGTGCATTGAGATTGATTTGATGGAGAACAAAATTAGTTTGATTAATTATGTGGGTGTGTCTGCTGTAGGGTTTTAGCTTAGCATGGTTCTGCAGAGAATATTCCAATTGCCTCCCTCTTTGTGCTTGGCTTCCCTTTGCAGACTAACTTCAGAACGCAGCTGGATTCCTTCCAGATGAACTAACCTGGACAATACCTTCCTGCACACCACCTACAAACAGGTTTTCAGCCCATGGGACTGAACTAGAGCTAGCAGAAGTAGGAAGCTGCTGAAATATATAAGGGGCAGCTGACAGGTACTGGCACCACCTGTTTGTGATGCTTGCTGATGCAGGTGGCAGCTGCTGGTGGGTGGAGAAGCTTTTAGGGATTCTTCAGAGCCGTAGGGGCTTTTCTCTCAAGTTCTTTTATCAGAAACCTTTTCTCTGTTTATTGAAGTGAAATATTTTCTTAGAGAAATGAATGGATTATATTATGGCGTTGTCTGTACAGCATGCTGCTCCCTGGGTGAGCCTCCATCTCCTTAAAGAAGGAACTTTGATGTTCTGCTAGTCAAGTCATCCCACTCAAAGTAAGTGAGAGATGGCCTCAAAATCAACACAGCTAAACCAGTATTTAAATAATTCACGGAAAAATAAATATTTTGTCAGCGGTACGTGCTATTGCTTGTTGTGGGATTCCATCATGCATTTTTCATTACAGTTGATATTTTTCAGCCAGGTGCTAATGGTTGCCATCTTGCTGAAAAGTAAAGTCATCTGTGACACTGGCAGGTGGCAGGCCAATGCAGGAGCATGAAAACATTTTTCAGTCATCGTTCATGTAGATTTAACAATCAGAAGAGAACGTTTTATTATTTAAACAGAGCTTTAATATAAACTTTATATTAAACTTTGCCTAAATAATAAAGCTTTTTCTTCTGACTGTTAAACCAATGTTATAGCAGGTTGGAAACTAGTTTACAGTTTCTTCCACCAGGTTCTCACACTGCTAGCATACATTTATAACTGCTCCCCTACCCGTCCCTTTTGTGTGTTATAAACTTCTCTCATTTACTGTTTGGGTGATGCTGAGCACCCCAGCTGAGAGTTCATGGGATTGCCTGTACAGTAAATGAGAGAAATTTATGATACCCAGAAGAGATATGCAGAGAAACCATTATAACTGTGTTTTAAAACTCCAGTGCGTTTCTTGCTGGTGCTGTGTAGCTTGGTCACTCTTGCAAACACTGCATTCTCAAGATTTCCAGTCAGTGTAGAGGAAGTTGTGTTCCCAGTCCTGGGGCAAGCAGAAGAGAAGGGTTTCATCAGAGCTGGTTTTGAAGAGAGTGATATTGAAGAGAACAGGGAAAAGCCTCAACTGTTTGACATGATAAGGCTTTTAAAAAATAGGTGCAACTTTACTGGTGTGTGTGTGTGCATGCAGGTGCTCCGGGATATTAAAAATGCATTGCTTCCCTATGAGATGTTGTTTGTAGCCTTAGATGTAGAGACCTCAGGTATAGTTGAAAAATGTGGTAATAAAAAGTATTTTGTAGACTTAAATAGTACCCTCTCCTTGCTGAGGAGTGTCAAACATGTATTTGGCTCCTGTGTTGCAGATTGTGCAAAACAATCTGGTTGATAGTTGCTGCAAGAGCCTTCATTTACAGTTTTTTTTTCTTTTGTGGAAAGATGTCTTAATAAGTAATATTTTGTATGTCTAGTAGTATAGTTCTGAGAAAGATCAGAATAAATGCAAAATAATTTCTAAGTATTGACAGGTCTGTCTCAAATTTTATTGTTTAAGTCTGTCATTCTCTTCTTGTTTAAAGCTTACACTGACCTTGTTTCAGTATTAAACTTCATATTGTCACAAAGACAAGACTGTTTTATCTTGACATCTTTTGATAGGATACCTTCAGTTACTCTACTGTCATATGTTTATGTTTTTCTGCCATTTCATTATTTTATCTCTATAAAATCTGGCTGTTAAATTAAGTCCAAATGATACCCTAGCATTCTGAGTAGAATTTGCATTTCCTAAAATTTGTATTAAAATGCAACCTGTCGTTAAAAGGGTGGCCAATTTACACATTTTCAGCAGCCCTTGTTACTCAAACTGGAATCTGGAGATGGAAACAGAGCAGCGCTGCACTGCAAGGGACTGTGTAACTTTGTTTGCCTCTGCCCCCTTGCCCCTAAGGGCAGACTGGACTTCTCATTAGCTGATATTTCTAAAGGCTAGATAAAACTGTCTTGCTGGCTGAATCAAGACCACTGCCACCACGCTTTGCCTTGACACGGTCTCAAAAAAATATAAAGGATACAGCCTAGTACTTTGAACTCCACTTGTTAGAATGATTTTATCTTAGTATTGAACGAGTAACTTTCCAGATTTCTGTATCAAAACCCCCTTTTCCATTACTAGCCCCTGAAGACATATTTCCATACTGCCCCATTGAGCAGTATGGAAATAACAGATGCCAGAGATGCCCTGACACATGTTTGTGACTCCCAGATCAAGAACCAAAGAGCCAGCTGTGTTGCTGAAGGTCTGACTGGGCTGCCTGTGGGGTTCAGGGCACTTATGGCTTTCGGGGGACTGCTTCTTCTGTTGGTGGGACAGAACCACTCACTGGGGATTCACCATTCTTAGGACACATTGTGCGCCTACAGCACAAAGAATAATCACGCAGAACGGAAAAATCAAAACAGAGCAGAGTCCTTAAAGAATAAGAAATGTTACTGTGAAATTCAGAACTCAGTTATCCTGTGAGGCTGGCTAGGAGAATCATAATTCCTTTTGCTATGCAGAATGTCAGCCCTTCCTCACATATGCAAATTAGTCTCCATGTCTATAACATGCTTCAGGAGCTTTTTTTTCTTTTTTTATTTTTTTATTTTTTTATTGCTTACTATTAATATAATTGTATAAAAACTTGATGTCTCCATTTCTTACCATTTCTCTTCTCTCAGCTGAAGCTATGCAATACATTACTTAATACATTTTAATTACAGTATCACACTTCTGAAGCCCCCTAAATTTCCTGTGATTTCAGTGAAATAAGCAGGAATTTTTTTTTTTGAACAGAATCTGTTCTTTCTTTATGCAGCTCTTCAGCTGAAGATATAAAACTAACTCTGGAAAATTATAAATTCTCAGAGTACTGTTGTGAAAGAGACAAGTTGCATTACCCTTATCTGAAAAATGGAAATCCATAGACAGGCATTGAGTGAATAGCCAAGGACATGGATATTCAACAACCAAACCAGAAACCAAGCCCTAATCTTTTGAATCCCAAGGGGTCTGTACTTTTTCTTGGTAAATGTCCTAAACATTTTTTTCCAAATAATCTTAACAGTAAAAAGTAGGGGATAAGTTGTGTATATTGGTCAGAAAATATACTTTTTTTTTGTGCAAAATCTCCTTGAAGATTTCATTTGTTGATCATACTATTTTGATAATTTCTTTCAGCTCAAGGAAAAAAGAACTCTTAGTGTTTCCTAAAAAGCTGCATTCATACATTGGTTGCAAATATGATGAAATTGGAATTAAAATTTATTTTCTAGCAAAATTGGCAAATATTTTTTTTCTTTTTTTCTTTTTATCTTTATTTCTTTTTCCCAGTGTACTTTACTGAAAGCAGCATTCACTGAGTTTTTATCCTTTAAAGGCTGGTATTTACAAGTGAATCTGCTGGCTGTCTAATTGCAACTTACGAAAACATCATACAATGTCATCTAATCTCCCTTGGTAGCTGTTATATTTAGTTTTCTGTGGGATAATTTACATTTACCTGAACTGAATTCTAACTCAGGCTGGAGGGAAAAAAGAGAAGAAAAAGGCTGAAAAAAAACCACTCATGATTTATATGCGACAATTCTCTAAAAGGAAAGGTAAAACACCACCCTGTTCTGTGCAGTTACAGCAACATCTATCCCTACAACACATGCAGAAATCCATCAAATCAGAGCCCCCAGCGTGAGCCACCTCGTGCCTTTGCCGTACCGTGACCTGGCTCCTCTCTGGTGCTGGCTGCATCCATGGATGCACACCACATTGGTGCAAGAGCACATGGCTGCAGATGAAATTCTGCCTTGAATTTTTAACTGGGGAACAGTGGAATATTTAGTAACACCCCTGTCTGTCAGGGCAGCAGTGCTGATGTACCGGTGAGGGAGATGCGTCGTGTTGGAGAAAGGGAGGGTGGTTTAAGAAGTGTAGGAAGAGTCAGCACAAAGCCCAAACTCCAGTTATCCAGTGTGGAGAACCAAAGCTGGGAAAGAAAACTAACTGCTGGCAACAGCTGTATGCAAAGCAAGAAACAGTCCTCAGTGGGTAAATGGGGAACCAGTTCACCCCCCTCTTGGGCACCACGGAATTACTGTTCTTGAGCAAGGTCCCATCTTCATCTCCATCAATGGAAAAAGTCTTCTGAATGTGGATATTTTTTGTATGAATGGAAGATGACTATCCCTGACTGAAATGTTTCCTCCTCCTTATAGTTCCTGTCAATTACCCTGAAAGTCTGGGGAAAGGCACATGGTGGGAGACAAGGGAAATGGAACGGTGGGACAAGCAGGATGGTGGCATGTAAAGGGAATATGAGCCCTATGGCATTTTCCTGGGGGACAGATATTCCACCCCAGTAGGACACGCCTGTGTGTGGGAAAGCTGCTGGAGAAGATAATTTCAGTGTCAAATTCCCCCGAGCAATTATAAGACATGAACAGAAATAGCAAGTGCAAACCAAGAATCTGACTTTCACCCAGTTTTGCAATAAAAGATTTTATAGTGGAATCAACTGAGATGTATGTATGTCAGAATTAAGAATCGAGCTTTGAATGTGTTTTGCTCTTAAAGAATCAAATGCAGATCATTAGTATTAATAATATTTTAAAACTGATTTTACTGGCTATCTCTTTTACGGAAGACAAACTCTTGGTTTCATTTGCGGAGTCAACATTTGTGGAATGGGTGTTTGAAAAAGTATTTTACAAAACAGCAGTAATGTGTGATTGTCTTTGTTTTTTGAATGTATGTTATCAGTTTGCTTCCTGGCTGTGTGAGCAGTATTTTTAGATTTTCTAACTATCCATTAAAATCTAGACAACCCCTGGGTCCTTTTGTCTTTCAGCTGCTTATTGCTTCATTGTAATCTTCATCTGAGTGTTATTTACTCACTGTTATCCCTTTAACTGTAAATTCTGGTTTATGTGTGTCTACTTGCTAACTGAAATTAAGTGATGTACAGCTATGTGTGCTTTGGTACATAGCCACAATGGGATGGAAGATTAAATATGCCACATCAAGAATTATCTCAGCATCCCTAGTTCCTGTAAGTTCATCTTTGACCATTAGTGTGACTGTAATTCAAATTTTTAAAGATTCTGGCTTATCAACATTCTGCGCTGCCATAAGTCAGCATAGAAAAGTGAGCTATTATCTTCTCTAGCACAGTTGTGATGCATTGATGACTTGTTATGACAGTTATGAAAATTAATATTCTGCGTGTCATCAGTGTTCTACTTCCCAGCACTTTAACATCTACCCATCTTCATTTTGCTGTCCTACTCTTTCCCACTAAGATGTCTCCCAGTCTTTCAGCAGAAATTTCTGACCCTCTGGGTACTTTAACTTTCTTTTTCCCATAAACACCCAAACTCAACCCTCTTAGGACATTCTGTAGCGCCATGCATTGTTCAAGACTTTTTCTATGACAATACTCGAAACGGAAGCGGGAATGCAAAGAATGGAGACTCTTCCCAAAGTACTTCCCTGAGATAATAGTTCCCTTAGAGAACATTTTGTTTAATAACTGTGTTTAGAAATGATTTGGTATACTTTTTCAGGAAATGCAGAAGGCCTAGTGCAGCTTTATTGCATAGGAGTTCAGTCTGTTGACCATAATAGGAGTTCCAATTTATGGGCAAAAATGCTCTTAATGACACATACGATTTCAACGTACACATTTGCTTTTGATTAAATTCTGTAACACATTGGTACACCCATGTAGAACTGACATTTGTCTTTATGAATCTCATGTAAAATGACACTTTGAGTCATGCTTAAGGAATTTACAAGAAGAACATGACAAAACAATGTCCTTTTTGTGAATAGAGACCATATTGTAAGCTTTTATTGCTTTACCAGTAATACATAATTAAATATGTCTACAAGGTCTGGCTTTGATCCTGGGGCTTTCTTCCCCGGGTTTAAGCTAGATACAGTTCATGTATCCATGATACAACTGCATAGTAGGTAAAGTTTATGTCCAGCCTGTACTTTTAAAATCCAATCTCTTGTGAATTCACTGTACTCCTAACATAATCACAGAGAACAGTTTAAAGCTGCTATAACACTAAGATGTAAAGTCAAAAGGTCTAAGAAGAGATTAAGAGCGGAACATGACCGTGGATGGACAGCAGCAGATGGGATGCATCACTGAGAGCATTCCCAGTTGCTGGAAGGCAGTACGTCCTGTGAAGCACGTTCCTCCTGCGGCCAGGCAGAGCTCCCCATTCAGGACCAGAAAAGCAGCTTCACTCTGCAGGCTCCTCCACTGACACTGGAGATGAAGCTCATCCCAAACCCCTGCACAGCGAGATAATGGAGAAGCTGGAAAGGGGAAAGATAGTTTGGAATTCTGTAGGAATAGAAAGGAGGATTCATTTAAAAAATTACTTGCTCATGAAATCCTCTTCCTTTCCACATAATTACTTGGCCAAATCTTTCTTATACTGAGAAATTATTAACAGCTGACAGTTACTTTCTTTAGAGCTTTTCCTGGGCAGTCTCTTTGCTGAGAAATGCTATGGGGTGAATCAGAAAAAAATTGTGATTGAAGGCAACTAGCTCCATCTTTCCACAGTGAAAAGAGGTTTGATTTTCAGAAGTATTCAGCATCTGGAGTTCCTTCACAAAACTTCTGAAGGTAATAACTATCCATTTATTTTCTTGACAAAATGTAGTCTCCAGTGCCTCTATTATATCTTGCTTCATGATATTTACTTTCCAAGGCTGTTTTGTTATAACGCTTTGATTCAGACTTCTTGTGCAATTAAAGTCCCTTAGAAAATTTTCAGGTGTCTGCTTATGAAACATGACCCTCACACAGACAGACTGCATGCATTTTGCAATGTTTACTTCTGATTCCCTGTTTTGCAAACATTCCTAGAAGGATAGTCAAGAGAGCAAACAGAAAGGAGGATGTGAATGCGGCCAAGGAGAATTTGCCTAAGCACTGTAGCATCTGCAGAACTCCCCTCTTGCCCCATATTTTCAAGGCTGCAGTGTGTTACTGCTGACTTGAGAGACAGCCAGGCTGTGTATGGCAAAGTGGGGATCAGGAAAGGTGGTGGTAGCATAACTGAGTAAGGAAGACATCTGTGCCATGTGTACGGACACTGAGACATTCCTGTATCATTGTAGAGCTTGTTTTTCAAGGCTGGACACTGGGTGGGAAGAAACAGAGCCCAGGGAATTCAATACTAGTGGCACTGAACACGCTAGGGGCTCACAGCCGGCTTTTTCTTCTGGGAAGAGTGTGAGTGCTCTTAAGCAGGACCTCAGCCTCGTCAGAGCAGCAGCCTTCTTGCAAAGAGCCAGTACCCGCGCTGGCTCTTTGTACAGCAGGAAGTGCCGTGGTGTTTGGTGAAGTCAGTAAAACTTTCATTTGTTTTTACATTCAGGGTTCAATGTTCAGTTATATTCCACATTCAGGGCTGGTTTCTAATTTCTTCAGGAGAGACAACCTACAGCATCAGCACTATTGGTCTATGGCATAAACTGGAGCCTAAATTGGAGCTGAAGGCTAAGCTTGCCAGGAACACAATGACAGAAGAGGAAACACAAATGAACAGCTGAAAATTAATTCACAACTCCAGGAAAGCACCTGAATTTGTATAGTTACAACCATCAAGCCATCTGCACATGAGTTTCAATCTTCATTTTAAGTACTGCAAATAGTACTCCTTACAGCTAAGGTTTCTAACACCTCCTAGAAGACCTGATTGTCCATTGTCTCTGATGTTCAGGCTTGCACTGTTCATACGCAATGCCTGTGTATCTGCCTCTGACCAAGGCCTGAAAATTTCAGCACCAAGTGTTAAGCTATTACATTAATGAAAAATGGATTTTTTTTCCCAAGGTAAAAAAAAAAAAAAAAAAAGAATACAAGGCCTTCTAAGGCCTCTTTATTGTATGCTCACCTTCTTATTTGTGCTTTATTTTACTGGTTTCACTGTGCTTTTAGCTTTGTTAAATCCTCCAAACAGGGATCTCCTATTTATCATTCTTTTACTTATTGAACAAAGTCCTTTATATTGCTGAAATAATGGGCAAACAGAAACAATTTACAAGCTTTTGACATTATAAGACAAGCAGAACAAGCCATGTGACCATTCTATTTTTAATAAATCCCCTTTACATGGTTTCTTAATTCTATAGGAAGCCACTCTTGGGGTTATTCCCTTTAATCCCCCGAGCAATCTGATTATTTGTGTGCTACAATAACTTTTTTTTTTTCCAACGTGTAGCTTTCTTTTTCAATGTTTTGCTTCAGTTTTAGTTGTCCTGGTTGCAGAATGATCTCTGCATGTCTCCTTTAAACCTTCCAGTCCCTATTACATCAACAACATTTTCAATTTACATGACAACTCTGTCAGGTTTCAGATGTGGCACTTCTTTTGCTAGATGAATACTTTCCAGGGTCCAGGGGATGCTGAGCTCTACTTGCTCCTCTCCTTCACTTCATGCAGAGAACTGCCTGCCCAGAACTCACATCTCTCCTCTGTGGTTTAGGTGCCATTGACAGAAGGATTTTTTCTTTATGTTCTTTTGCACCAGAGCTATTGCAGCACTTTGCTCACTTCATAGATTTCGGAGTTCCTCATAACTCGTGGTTCTCAGGTTTTGTGGGAGGGAGGCTGGGTGCTGGAAACTATCAGTGAATTTAGGGCTGGCTTCTCATGTGTTTATATGTAGGTCATTTATTCCTATGACTTTTAATTAAAGATATGTTTCCTCTTCTTAATACCTTACCATATCATGTACATACAGCAGCCATGAAAAATAAAATGTGATAGACTAAAATTTGCCTGGGAACAGGAAAAGCAATAGACTATTCAGCTAAGAGAGATATTGTGTAGAGAAAAGTACAAGATTTAATACTAGCAGTATAAAAGAAGCTGCATATAAAATTGTCTCCTTCCTCATAGAAATATGAGTCTACAAAGCAGCCTGTGTGATATCTTAACATAAGCACCTGAAGTACATGTACAAAGCATGAAGGCTAAGTACGTTTCCAGAAAGACCATTGTTTTCTTATAGGACAGAGGACATTTTAATTGCATTAATAGCTGGCACTCAAAATTAAAGGGATTTTGTGAAATATGAAGCAAAAAATGAACTATGTATTTCTGTGGGAATATTTATTTTGAAAATTTATCCTAGAAAACTCACATTGAAACTTATAGTTAAACCTTGATCTGGTATTTTGTGTCAGAAAAAAAAAAAAAAAAAAAGAACACTTCAGCTTAATTTGAGTTTGGGTATTTCAAAGCAGATATTTGCTAACTCAGAAAAAAAGACCTTTTCATTAATCCATCATTTTGGAAACAGTCGTACTAACCCACAACCACATACAAATACAAAAATCCTAATGGGACTATTTTCTTACTAAGCCTGTAATAGTTTACATTCACCTAATGGCCTGGGGTTATAAGCAAACTACTCAATTAGAGAATTTAGGCTGGTTGCCCACATATTTTAGAGCAAATTATCCCTTCACAAATGCAGAACCCCCTATATAAAATGCCTAAACAGTATTTCCTGTTTAAAAAAAAAAAACCAAAAAAAAACCCAAAAAACTATTCCCTAAATTCCCACCTTAAGCCTACTAAGTATTTCTCTTTATGCTAGTGTAGCCATTTTATGGAGAAATATTTGTTTTTTGCCTTGCATACCTTAATCTAGACCCTTTTGCTGGAATGTTTTTTAACCTTCCAAGCAGCTAAAAAATGCTAATGCAACTTTTTTTTTCTTTCTTTTTGAGTAAGTTTTTTAAAAGTAGCTTCCCACTCTCCTTATTAGTGATACTGAAACCTGCAGGTCTTCTGAAGGTCTGGCGTTCTGAAGCTTGGAGGATAACAGATCTTGCTCTTCAAAGGGCACTCTGAATTCGGAGTCATCTTTTAGCACTTACTATTTCTTCTACTGTTTCTTTTATTTAAAAGAGAGGCTGATGATTTCAACCTATAAACACCTATTAAAAGTTCCTCACCCTATTATGCTGAGCTGCTGCTCTTAATTATGTGCAGCTGGATGGATCACTGAATTCTCATTTCAAAGACAAAGATTTAAAAAATACGACAAACCAGTTATCAGCTCCTCATAACACGCCCACCTCTGAAATCAAGACAAGTGTGACTTTGCATACAGAGAATGAGCATCTCCCTTATGGTATTTGATCACAACAGGAAAGTCCAGCTCAGGCCCCATGTGGGTGATGGGTGCTGAGGGCACTGGTGCGGTTTTGGTGCTGTGCATGGAGGGGTTCCCACCTCTGATCCTCCTGTTGGGCTGTCTGCTTTCGTGGTCGTTTGTAGTTAATGTTCTGGGAGCTGTAATAGGAGCTGAAGGAACTGCTGCTTGGTGGAGCTGCAAGTAGACAGGACACAGACTTTTTCACAAATGAAAATACTTGGAAATTGTGAGTGCTGTGACTGTTGTGAGCACCAGTGACGTGCCCTTTCTCCTGTCTGAGGTCTGGCATAAAGGATCAGGGTGCTGCTAGCTTTTGCCTTGCTGCTCTTTCTTGAAGCTTATGGAGCATTTTTCCATGACGTCTGTCTAGACAGCAGCTTTGTCCTCTAGCACAGATCTGGTACAGAGCATGTAGATGTCCTTGCACAAAATGCTGCTGAAGTCAGATCTGGTTGTGTTCATCTGAAGACAGAATTTATCTCAAAATGTAAAATTGTATGTAATATGTTTTAAATAAATCACTGAAAATACTTTCAGTGTAGCAATGGGATAGTGAAGAAACATTTGAACACCCAAGCATGTCTTTAGAGAAGATGAGCCTACCATATTTGACATGCTTTACATTTTCAGTTCTAACTGCCTCTCTTCAATCTTTATATAGTCTAATCTTACGTAAAAGTCAGAATGTGTGGGATTTCTCCAGTGTGGCATCCAACTCAAGCTGTCACATTTGAAGGCATAGGTGTTAAAAAATTAGATAAAGAGAACAATGTCCTGGACCAATGCACAGCTCAGATAATACAGAAGAAATGATAAATAAATAAATAAAAACCATATACTTTTTTTGCAACCTGCTTGTCTGCAAAAATTGTGAAGGGCAAGAGCAGAAAGAAGAGATTAAAATTGCCAAGTAACCCATGAGATCTGTGTCACAGCAGCATGAGATGGAGTAGGCACAGAAAATGTGTGGTTTGTGCTGTTGTATTTCCCCTTGAGAGACAGCTGCCAGGAGCAGGAACACCCTGCAGATGGACTCTGAGCACCCCGAGGGACCAGGCCCACCGCTGGGGCTGCGCTGCCCGGCGTGGGCAGCCATGTCTCCAGCACCATACTTCGCTAAACATGGGTGTGAAGGTGAGTGGGGCTACTGAAGAAAGCAGAAATGTAGTCACTGCACAGCACTGGAGAAACCAAATGGAAAGGCAGAACAAGGCCTATCCATCACCTTTTAATTGGCAGGTTTAACTGGATGTTTCTGTCTTGATGGCACCCAGGATGTGCTTTACAACTGCTCTGGTAGGTAGAAGACGTATTACTGATGAAGGAATTTTACAGCTTCAGGTCTCAGCCCTGCATTATGCCTGGATGCCCACAACTGTGCAGAACCCCAATAATGTTTTGGGAAAGCACACAGACATCCCATTTAGTCTCTGATGAAGGATTAGGGTCTAATTTCATGCAGTGATCAAAGAATAGAGAAGCTGTAAATTCAAAATTAAGGGAAGTACCTGTTGAAGAAAGAAAGATGATTGCAGTGTAATACAAGTAGTTGAGCACAGCATGAAAAAGCAAAGAATTATTTTACATAGAAAATAATGAATCAATAGATGTCAATGCACATACTTTTGTAAGTAATGCTAAAGAAGTGTTTTCAGGAGAAATTTAAAATCAGCGGACTGTAGATGAATATTCCACGTGAAAGATGGTTATGGTCTTAGGGGAATGGGTGGTAGTCCCTTCAGTGGGGAAAGGATAACACTCACGACTCTCAACTTCACCACAAAAACAAAAGGCAAACGTTCATTGGTGTCTTCATATGTGCCCATTAAGCAGGGCTTCTTCTAGTGATATGGAATTTCCTTATTAAAAAAATACAGTAGGTTACTTGAAAAGCTAAGAAAAATATCAAAGGAATATGCGAGCATTATAGGACTCACAATCAGATCAGAAATTCTGGAGCAAACTGGGTAAAAACAAAATGCCCAATCTCTCTGTGTGATAGAATTTGATTAAGGTTTATTGGCTTTTTACTACAATTTCCAATTTGACAGGCCCTACTAAAGCTAAAATTGAATTTCATATACAAAGCTTATGTGGTTATGTTTGTTATTAGCATTGTCTTCCCTAGAGATATTTGGATTTTGTTTAACTGAAAAATAAACAAGTTAAATGCCGAATTGCCTGGCTAAGACAGTTATATGATGTGGTCTTTTCCTTTCATTATAAAGATTGTGAGTTTTGGGATACATGTTTAGGAGTTTGTGGTTACTTTACTTTAAATCTAATACTATGGACTTATAATGTTTTTGTTCTATGTTCTGCTTTTTTCATATAAAGGTCTGTGTCCTGGCCAATTTATGGCCAGACTTATCCAATAAACAAGTTTGTAGGAATGCATTTATAGATTGTTAGAAATATGTGTGGTGCCTGCACTTTTCTCAGCAATAATGTAGTGATTTATTTTTACTGTTAATTTTTAGTTATATTACAACAAAAAAGGAAAATAATTAGCATAGATCAGAAGTTACTTTCCTAAGCATATTGGAAAAAATCAGAAGATGCATAGATCAAGATTAAAAAAATGCCTAATGAGTATGGATGGACTCCTCCACTCTTGGATGCTAAGCTGAAGACACTTCAGAGAGACTTGATTTCCAAAGGTTAGACACTCAGTACTTTCTGAAAACGATCTCTTGCAGTATCCCACCAGAACCCACAAAACCTTTCTGAATTTTTTTTTTTTTTAATAAATCAAAGAGTAAGAAAGCCAAATAGGAAAGGTTATGATCTGTAAAAAACATTTATCATATTGGTATAATTCAGCAAATTACTTTACAGGATAGGAGGCAGATAGTTGCACTGTGGAAGTTTCCAGGAATCAATTTAGTAGCCATGAGGCATTCAAGTGTAGAACAGAGACATCACCAAGCAGTTTACATCTTAAATATAGAAAACAAACAAAAGACAGATGGGCTATCAATAACACAATATTATTTTTTGCCAAGTATTTTTTTCTTTTTTTTTTTTTGCTGATATTGTTGGTGCACTGTGTTGTTAGATCTTCCGTGAAAATGAAGAGAGGTTGTGATGTTTTAAGGAATACATTCTTAAGAGAGAGGGCTAGTGAGAGGAGAATAAGTAAGTTTCCAATGTACGTTAAGATGTTTGAGATTAGCATCTGTCTATCTGAAAGTGAAGATAATTAAATGAATGTATAAAACACGCCTATCCATCATAGAGAACTGAAGTCACTGACAAGCATAAAAAGGATTATAGTGCTTTTTGTGCTTTTCTGGCATGAAATAACCGATCTACTACTGATAAATGTATATTAATAAAATAACTCAGACCAAACAGAAATACATATTTTGCCCTAACACAAAACTAGACTTCACTACATGCTATTTTCTATTTCCTTGTAACCTTCTTTATTCTCAGTAGGACTCAATTTGGTGTGCTGTCTGTGCTGAAAAATGAGTCAGAGTTCATTTTCTAATACGTTTGATTCTGGTTTATTTTGCTTAAGGAACGTAAGCTTTATTTCACATTTTTCTCTTCCCCAACTTTCCATCTGCATTCTACCTTTGAGTTTTTACAGCTGTATCATTGCCCTTACTTTTCACTTTCCTGTCCGTTGGTTGCGTATATGTTGGTTTATGATTGGAACATGAAGTGTACCCCAAAAATGTGCAGTGGAAACCAAACTCAGTGCTCCAAAATGCATGTTCCCAAACATGTTTTGAAAACTCAAGACATATTAATTTAAGCACTTCTGTGTCATCAAAGCAGGCTTGAAATGACCTTGAATCCTATCATTTGGAGTCACTGGACTGATTACAGTAGGATTTTTTTCCATCCTTTACATGTATTTAAAGAAATAGATCTATTTTAAGAAAGATAATGTTTTTGAGATCCTTTTAATATCATTCATTCAAGCTTTGTTTCAGACATTTACTAGTGTGATATACTAAGAGAAAATCATGTTGATCACTGTGAGTTTTGCATGTGAAGGCACTATAAATTCAGGTCTTAAGATATTTAAGACTTAGAGCTGTAATAATTTTGGTAAAGGATACTCAGTAGCTGAGATATGTTCTGAAATTCTGAATGCTTTCAAATTGCACATTCTTTGAAAAGTTATTTGAAAATTGTGTGTGTGAAAAGACCAACAGAGGTTATACCATTAAACATGAACACAAAGCAACTGTTCTTTGTCCTTCAACTTGCAAGATATATATCTGCTTTCAAGGGGAGCTCTAATATTTGTCATCTTTAACTGAATGAAATCACAGATAGTTTTACATGTGGATTTTATTATACGAATTGGTTTATAAGCCTGCTATTTAACATGATTATACGAATTACGAACTGTGATTTTATTTCTTTTATAATCTTTGTAGAGCTTGCCATTACTTTTACATGTCTATGTCTGGCATTATGCACCTTTGAAACTGTGCCAAAAATATTTATTGTCCTATTTCTGGCATTCTGGGACTACGTGGTTCCGTTTGGTTTCCAACCAGAACAACGCCTATTAGCAGATCCAGTTCTCAGTACTTTGCTGAAAACAATTTTATATGCAAATTTAATACTTCATTAAAGTAAGTTCTTGTAACAATCAGTAGTATGTATGAAATGCATTTAATGCAGGTAATGTTCTATCTACCATTTTGAACAGTTATCAAAAGCAAAATATATGTACTAATTAGAACTTTCCTTCTCATTGCCTGTCTCCTCCAGCTTGACTAATCAGCAAGCACTAAAACGCAGTCAGGTTGAATAGAAATGGCACACTGTTCCTGCACTTGCCTGTGCTCTGTACGTACACACAGTGCCCTGGGAGGGAGGATCACTGTGCAAAGAACAGCACATTCCCATTTGCCCCCTGAATCATATTCATTTGGTTCCAAATTCCATTATTCTTAATCAAGTAAAAATCGTCTTAAGGTCAACAGGAGTTTCATTCAAATTACTTCATAATTTGGCCCTCATTTTGTTGGGTTTGTTCGCACTTTGCCCAGTAGGCATAGCCATATTAAAAAGGCTATTGGAGAGCATTCTTTATTTTATTTAGCTTCAAGGAAGTAGATGTTAATAAAATTTAAGGATGTACTTATGTGTTTATTATAGAGGAGGAATCCTGTTGAATCAGAACCCTAATTTGTTTAAAGAGTAAACTGCTTCAGGAAGCAAAAATAATATAGCTGACTTAGGTATTAGTACAGCTCAAATACCTTCAGTGAGAATAATCAGGCTTTCACTTAGAGACTAGGGAAAATTGATTTAGTATGTTTTTTTACAGAACATTGAGTTATTGTTTATACAGTCATTTTTCTAACTATAAACATATATTACTCATTATAACCATTAAAGAGTCAGATGCTTGAAGTCATGCCCATCAGGAAAGGGTATGAACTTATATGTGCATAATAACTGCTTCTAAAACTTCATACAAGATTTGAAGCACAACTTATCTAAAATGTAGGCAAAACCACCTTTCTGCTTCTCATGTGACAATTTCATACTAGGCTTCTTCTGTTTGTTGATGAGGTCTGAATGACAGAATTAACGCATATATTTCAATATTTTATGAATAATCATCTTCCTGAATAATTGTGCTGCAAAAATAATCCAATTTTTAACCATGTTCACAAACATACTGTCAGAGATTCATAGTAATCAAATGAAGATGACAGTTGATGGCCTTTCAAGTACAGAAAAATTCATACTTGAGGGTACCAACCAAGAAGTTAAAGACACAAACAGTTTTTAAAAATTTATTTCAAGCTTTTAAATGTTTCCTTTTTTCCACAGAAAAATAAACAGCAAAATAATAATAGTAATAATAGCAATAGTAATAATTGCAACAGTAATAGTAAGTAATAAGAGTAATAACAATTATAGTAATAGTAATAATAGTATTATTAATAATAACAATTATTACAAATCAAAAGAAAAGGTCACAACAAGAATAATTTATGGAATGGAATTGCTGATCTTAGCTTTTTAGATGACTGTATAGAATCATAGAATCATTTAGGTTGGAAAAGACCTTCAAGATCATCAATTCCAACCATACAACTGTTCAAAGATTTTTAAATGAGCTATTCACTTCAAATGATATATTTTGACTTGGTGGATTGTGAATTTCTTTTTCAGGTAATAATTATCAGGAAGAGTCAGATGCAAAGGACTTCATGAAAGTGCTGGAGCATTGAAAGACTCTGCATGATAAAATACTAAAAAACTCAGGGAATAAGAGGCAAACATAAGAATACTGACATCTGACACTGCAAATATTACAGCTGGATGAGAACGTCAAACTAAGCATACACTATTACTTAAAAAAACAAAAACAAACAAACAAAAAAATCAAATCTATGATATATTCCTCAGTGCCAGTCCTTCAGAGCACATTTTTAAAGCACATCATGACAAAATATGGCACTGAACTCACCCTACTTTGGGAGCACCACCTTTCCTGTATACTCTGAAATGAGTAAAATCTCACAAATTAAACACAAATTATTTGGTTAATTCATTTTAAGCCTTTCTAGTGGCTTTCAATTTATATCTGTCTCATGGCCTCAAGCCTCAACACTTTTTAGCTTACCCATTCCTTCTGAGAGGGCTCTGCCAGTCCTTTGTAGTCTGAAAAATATCTCTAGATCTCTTTCCAGTCCCAGTCCTATCTGAAACTTGCAACGAAACAAGAAAAGAAAATAGTCTGGAGTCCTCTCAATTAGTTCTGTCAGTTTAGAGTAAAGTATAGGTTTAACTACAAGAGTTATTTCTATATGTGTTTTCCCAAGTTTCTAAAAAATAAAATATTCCTATGTAATTATATCAAATATATTTTTAACTTATTCGTTTGTTTACCAAAGCTGGATTACAAAAGACATTCACAAATTCATGTTAATTACTATGTATTTGTCATTTATGAAATAGCAGGATGCACTCTTTCAGCTCAAGATGCAGAAGAAGCAGAGTCCAGGCCCCGAGAAACATGACCGACACTGGCATGATCGAGTTTTTTCTTCTGCCAACTCAGCCGGCTGGGGCACGTTCAGCTGGGGATGGCATATGAGGAAGCTGCAGCAACCCAGTGCTGACAGCAAGTCCATTTGATCAACCTTAGTTGGGTAGCTTTGCAGGTGGAAAGCAGAGCCGCAGTGAGGAGTGCCTGGACAGCGTCCCTAACAGCTCAGGCTTGCTTTAACCTCTGAGGTGCCTACCGTGCATGAGGAAGTGGCCTGAAGCAATGCTGTGCTCTTGAGGAAGCCCCCGTGGTGTAGAGCAATGAGCACAGCACCAGCTATCCGAAACAGAGGAACTGCGGCACAGTACTCCTCCAGCTTTGCTCGAAGCAATGCAGCATGCAATGAATGGCACGTAATTCTCAAACTGTTCTGTTATCAGCTAATAGTGTTGTGAAAATACTGGTGAGATGGCAGCACATGCAGACCATAGTCAATGGCGCAAAGGGGAGCAGAGTTGGTGATCTTAAAGCTATCTGCATACACTCATTTGCTGCCGTAGCATCTCCAATTGCAATGTAGACAATGGTTCTGTTTCAACATTTAAATTTTCCCAGCATCTAAATGAGTTAAACTACATGGCCTCACTAGCCAGAAAAATCTGAACAGGTCTACTTTAAAGAATGCTGAATGTACTTTGGAAGCCTAATTCAAAACCTCAAGTAAACACAAATAAGCAATGTTGAGCTTTTCTTGTCCAAATAGTATTTTCTTAAGGATGTGTACAACCATATATATATTTAGAAAATATATCAGGCTAGACTGCGTATATTGCTAAAGTATAAGTGTTAAAAATGTTACCATGGGAAAACACTTCCCAAAGGCAAAAAAGAGTCTCAGGGTGCGAGAGCAAAACATTTAAAAAGAAGTTTATTACTGATTGTTCAGTGTTCTGGATATGGAGAGACTATAGAATTACTAAGTACTATCTATGATGCTGGGGAAAATTCTGGAGATGTTCTCTGCTGTTAGAGTCATTATGTACAATCACATTAAATGCCAATCCTACTGATAATGAAGGATTTTGAAAGGAAAAGATTTAGAGTTTTAACTACTCTGTAGGGGGCAGTTTTGAACCAGATTAATGAAAATTTTACTCTGACTGATCTGAAATTATGGTTCTATATTCAATTTTATTATCCTCACTAGCTACATGGGCATAATTTCTTCTTTTAGGTAGATCTAGGCTAGTTATGCTCTAGGGTAGCTGCATACTATCACATAATATCACATAGCTGCGAGACTTTTCAGTCTGAAAAGTTCAATAATGGTTGCTAACAATATCTTTTTAAACCTACCAATTAAATAGATTCATAATTGTATAGCAGTGATTAGAACTTCATGGAGGAGGACTTCAATTCTGGAAAAAAAAAAGGAGAGAGGTTTCTCAGAGATGTTAGTATTGGTTGTAGCATTTCAAAACAAACAAACAAAAAGAAACAAAAAAACACCCAACCCTTGAAACTTTAAACATGGTACTAGCATTATCTAAGTTTATTTTAACTTGATACTATGGTAGAATATGGAAAAGATGTTAGTACGCATAAAGATGTTAGCTTAAAGATTTAAATTAGGTTCTGTCCAGGAGCACATCACATTGAAATATGAAAACCAGGAGTAGATTATAGCTGTATTTCATCTGAAAGCAAAAAGAAAGACATCCTCGCAACATGGGGACAGTCATTGCTACAAGGATTTCAGCAGATATGGCTCTGGAGAACAAGCTGAAGTGAAGGAAAGGCTCAGTCACCAAGTCTTTTTCCACTTGGAAAGGAAAGAGCTTACAGATCTAGAGCGTACAGTTGTGACCTCTGCAGCTGGTAGCAGAGCATCTCTAGTACAGTCAATGTCTCTGCACTGACTGTCATTATTTGACTTTGAATGCACTTACTTGAAGTCCATTCTAGACTGTTGCTCACAGCTAAAGCTGCTAGTTAGTTGATATTATAACTAGCTAATAATGTAGGGTAGTAGGATTCACTCTGAGCACTGGCAGAAACTAAAGGGGTTAATTTCCCAATGTCAAAACTGAAAATGAATGCCTGACAGATGACCAGACTCAGCAGCTCCACTACTTAAAGCTTGAAGTTGACTGTGCTGCCTGAAATGTAGCTGGGATATCTTGTTTGTCTTCCCCAGGCATAAAAGCCTTCCTTAGTCTTTTTGAGTACAATTTTTTTTTTTCCCCGCAATGTTTAAAATTGTTATACTGGGTCTGGCAGGGATGGAATTAGCTTTTGTCATAACAGCCCTATGTTGCTGTGTTTTGGATTTTGTGACTAAAACAGCATTGATAACACACCAATGTTTTGACTATTGCTGAGCAGCAGCTGCTCAGCATCAAGGCTTTCGCTTTTCCCACTCTGCCCGCTCAGTGAGTAGGCTGGGGCAGGTAGGAAGTTAGGAGGCAACGCAGTCAGAGCAGCTGACCTGAACTGGCCAAAGCATTGCTCTATACTGCATAACATCATGCTTGGCAATAAAACTGGGGTAGCAGAAGAACGTTGGGAGGCTTTGTCTTCCAGGGTAGACATTGCTCAGAGACTGGCTGGACATCGGCCTACTTGGGGGAGGTGGTGAGAGATTTCCTTGTATCCCTTTTATTTCATTCCTTCACTTACTAAACGTACAAAGTAACTGGACCCGTGAGCTTTCTTACTTTCACTCTTCCTATTCTCTCCCCCATCCCTCTGTGGGAAAGTGAGCAAGAGGCTGTGCATGTGCCTATCTGCCAGCCAAGGTCAACTCATCAAAATACGGAAAAAAAGTCATGGGCCATGTCGAGATATATTGTTTCATACAGTGAATTCAACAATTCAGGGAGCAGCTGAAGGTATGCAGCTTCTGTGTATGAATTTTCACTTCAGGGCACCCTGAAGGCCGTATTGCCTTTCTCTCACATCTCTGCACACACTCCCACTAGTCATAAAACTTGTCAGCAGCGGACCTAAGAAGTTGTGAATGCAAAGAGCGCCGGTACTCTCTGCTCCTCAGTCTTTTGTACTTTGTACGCGTGATCGGGGTGTTGGCCAGGAGAGGAGACCATAGAATAAAACTGATGGAAGGGGAGCTAGGGACAAGCGGGTTCTTCAGTGCGAGGAAGAAAAGGGAAACGGCAGCCCGTTCCACACAACCTCCCGCACTGTCATTGCCGCAATGTGAACTGAAGAAACACAACGGGTGCAGCTTCTCCCCGAAACGCTGGGATCCCCAGACGCCTACCCTCGCCCCCCCTCAGGCCGCAGCGGCCACACTACACCCCCACCGCCCCCTGCCCACCGCCCACTGCCGGCCAACAGCCGCCGCCCGCCAACGGCCGCCGGGCCGCGCGCCCCTCCCCGGGCCCAGCGCGCGGCGCGGCGCTGGTTGGCTGCCGGGGCCGCGCGGGGCCTGATGGGAGCTCCGTCGGCCCGGCCCGTGCCCTCCTCCTTCGGCGGGCGGCGGCGGGGCGGGATGCGCGGCGCGGCCCGCGGCAGGTACGTGCCGGGGAAGGGGGGCGGCACGGAGGAGGAGGCGGCGGAGGCGGCGGCTGGCCCCGCTGGGGGGCGGCCGGCGCTTCCCGGGGCTGGGCCCCCGCCCCCGCCCCCGCCCGTTGACAGCCGGCGGCCCCCGGGAGCGGGGCGGTGGCGCGGGCTGCGAAGGGGGCGGTGGGATGCGGGGCTTCTCCCTCCCGCACCGTGCCGGGCCCAGCCGCCGCCCCGCCCGCCGATGGGTGGCGGTTCGCAGCCTGGGCTCTCAGCAGCGCCCGGCCCTTCCTCGGTGCCCCGTGGGGAGGCGAGTGTCCCCTGGGCGGGGGCTCGCCGGGGCCCTGCCGGGCAGGAGCAGGGGGAAGGCAGCGGGAAGGCCCCAGAGCCCAGCGTCGTGTTGTAACCGAGGGGCGCCGAGGCGGGTGAGCGGCAGGTGATGCTCTTGGTTTTGGCCTGCGTGTTCACCTGCCCGAGCCACTCGGAGCTGGAGGAGCTTCTTATGGGGGCTGTGGGAGCTTCTGGGGGCAGTGGGTTGTGGGAGAGGGACAATTTGGGGTGGAAACCTCGTGAACACGAGTGGAGATTCAGTTTGAAGGTAGCACTCCCATTCTTGGGTGTGATGGTGAACACCTGATGAAACTTCTTCATAAAATAAAGCTACTAGGCTTACAGGCTACATCACTTAAAGAACACGCCTCCCTTCCTTCGGGGGTAACACGTCTGTAGCAAAAGCTTCTAGCTCTTTTTCTTTCAATATGACTTCATCTGATGTTATTCAGTCTTGAATTTCAACATTCTAGCTTTTAAAAACTATTTTGGAGATTTTAATTTTTGGAAAGCTTTCAATTTTGAAACTTTTTTGAACCTAGACTGAAGAAATTTGAAGGTGGCAGAGACGTCCTGCATGCTTGTAGGCCTTTTCTAAGGGGAGTCTTTAGGGTACGTGAAGTTGTTTGGACCCTGTGTTAACTTTAAAATTGGCTGAGGCTCATGCTGTTAGCAGAGGAAAGCAGTCTGCCTGACTGCGTGACTTGATAAAGGCTAATGAGATATTTTCTCCATCTGGACGAATTGGTTGGTGGATGGCTTCTGTATTCATGCATGATCCATCCCTCTTTTGAAAGAGAAACACTTTTCGTTTCACTACCCTTTATATGGTACTTCTACTCTTGCTTCTTATTAATTAAGTCCCATGTTTTTGGGGTAGAGGAGATGCTATCGTGAAATCCATATTTTTTTTTTTTGAGACTCTGATAATGAAAATTGATTACAGTGTTTTCTTAAGCTTCTACATTGTTTTTCTAACACTTGTTGATTTTAAGCCTAGGGCTCAGCTATCTTATTTGTGCGTTACATCAAAGATAACGTGTGTGGAATTAAGTCTACTCACAGCTGTGCTCAGTGAGTGGGGAGAAAAAGAGCTCTGTGCTGAAGAGATGTGCTCTTCCAGAGGGAAAAGTGCTGTGCAGTAACTTTTTGATGGCTAGTGCATGGGAAGAAAGTATGCTTGTGGAAGAGGGGCTCTTACCATGAAAAGTAGGATATCAGTGGTGGATGTGTGGAGTGACAGGTGAGGAGGAATGAGGGAAGTTTGAAGCAATTGAAGACAATTTGTGTTGTGGTCATGTCAAAAAAAAAAAGTGGAGGAAGGGAAGGAAGAATGAAAACATCTGAACTACTCCATAGTTACCATAGAAAATTCTTTATCTCGTAAGGAAGGATTCAGTGACTAAACCATAAATGTGAATTTAGTGGCTGTAATCTGTTAATACCCCTTTGGGGAGGGGTTGTGGTAGTATTACTGACTTACAGGGCAGTTTGCATAAAGCCTGTCAGCGTTGTGGTTCATGTAAAATTATGTGTGTGGTGACACTTGTCAAGCCTGTTTCCCTTCCAGATATTTGCTGGATGTCTTGAAAAGCGTATGTAGATACCACGGTGAATGTGTTACTGGGAAGGGTCAGTGTTGCTAATGGCTTATGAATAATCTTTGCTCAAAGATCCTCAAACACTTTTACTGCAGAGGTTTTCCAACTGTAGCATGGAGGGTATAGGCACATGCAAAGGCCACGTGAGCATCTATCTCCTTGTCTCTTTCTGTGCATCTAAATAAATACCAGAGCTACCCGTGCTGCTAACAGCAGTGGGAGTGTTACTGAAGCAGACTAGACTTGGGAACGGCATGCTAGATTTGCAGACTTCTTAATTGACTAGGTGACATAGCTTTCATATTGTTTTGCAATAATGATGATATTTATCTCAGTGTAGAAATACTTGTGAAGAAAGCGTCAGCTCAGATCTACCATGATGCTTTTGTAAAAATGTGTGTATCCGCAAAGTGAGAATTAGATAAAATTGTCAGTGTTAGAGAACAGCAGTACTGAATGTTGAAAAGTGAAAGCATTGCTGGTGTTTTACTGTGGTGAGTTGCTGTAGTAGCGATTGTTTTGAGAATTTATTCAAGACCAAGGGGTAATTGTGCTTTTTCTGTACCTCACCCATCTGTGCTAGTAATTTAGCAACAGCAGAGCTAATGTGTTCATCTGTTCTAGCTTCATTTTGGCAGCATTTCAAATATGGATTTGCTTATCTTCAGGGATTGGTTTTCAAGACTGGAACCCAGAGCTATAGGCCCAATGAGGCCTTGGCTTTCTTACAAGGTGAAGAGGTTACCGTAATACAGTAGTGTTAGCAAGCAATGTGTATCCTGTATTATATTAATTTGTTCTGACAGCTTCAGACAGCTCGGGAACACCTTTGGATTGAGTTAAGGTTTCTTTATCTTTCAATTCTTGGCCAAAGGTAACTTAACAAACACTAATAATCACTTATTTCTGCCTAGCTGGGCAGTGCTTTTTGTTTTGTTTTGTTCTACTGTTTCATTCCAGAGTTAAAATGGCTCAAACACCAGTTGGGATTGAGCATTAGTTTCCTGTTAGGGATGCTATGAACCAGTACCTTTTTCATTCAGTGGATAAAATCTTAAATGACTGGAAAGAACTTGTGCCATCCTGAGTTTCAAAGTCCATTTATTCCAACTACTTACTGATGGAAAGCTGCAACACTTATTTCAGGAACCTAGACCCAGCTTATTAAATTAGGGCTATCCATGGGTTCCAGATTTGTGTAGAGTGAAATACTTTTGCATCCTTGGAATTGCTTCTAGGGCCATTTGATATGCCAGTGACTGCACTGTGCATTGTGTGCAGGGAATGCTTGCTGATGTTTTGCTTTCCAAGAGCATGTGAAATCTCAGTAGCCCACTTTGAAACTAACGATTTAAACTTAAAACTGATCATAGAAAGGGAGAATAGTGATGCTATTCAGTAAGTTCTTGTTGATGAAAGCTTGAAAAGGAAGTAGATTTTTGGAAGAAGAGCTCTTTCTCACAAGTAGTAGGATGTTAATGAAGGGTGTCAGTAGTGTCAGCTGAAAAGGGATGTTGAGAGTTGTGTTTATGAGTAGCTGAGGAACTCGAAATCAATTTTTTAAATAATCCTGCTTAGTAATAAGTTTTAAAAACTGTTTTTGTCAGAGGATTTTGGCTTCTTTTTTGGTGGGTTATTTTGTTCCTTTGTTCTTGAGGACTCCCCTCTGTTTAAATACTTCCATAAATAAGTTTGTCCACATCAAGGCTGATAGACTTACGAGACACCTACGAAACAAAGAGTGGATTTTATAATAACATGTGGACAGAGATAACTAGGCAATGATTTTATGCACTGTTTTGATTTCTTTAGGTGTTGGAATAAATAATGACTTTTGTAGTGTGCTGCTAGATTGGTCTTATGTCCCTAATGCTTTACTTCTAGCGGTGAATTCTTGTAGAAGATTGATAGCTTTAACAACACTTCTTCACAATAGAAGATGGGTGGATTAATTTCAAGATGGAGGGTAAGTACAATCTTTTAACGATGTAATAATCTTTAGTTTAGCTGTACTTCATCCATTAATGTATCACTTAAAAGTCTAATAGTGAAGTAGATGTGTGGAAATACAACAACAATCAATGTCCCCAAACTGTATACCTGCATGGCTGTGCTTTATTTCCTTTGAGCTCCCACACTTGATGCTAGTTTAAGTTACAGAATTATGTTTTTAACTGTAAATCTAAATGGTTTTGTGGTACTTCATCAGGGTAGGTACAGCAGTATTTGTGATTTTGAAGATTGGTGGCTATTCTTAGTCAAAATGGATAGATTCAGAATATCATTGTCTGTTTTAAGGAATATTTTGGCAGCTACTCATACTTACACAGGTCTTTCCTTACTGTCTTTTTTATTGGCTTATATGTTACTGAATAGTATACTGAGGTTGAGAAAGTCATGAGGCTTTTGACTCTGCTGGCAGGTGTGAGTTGTTGAGTGTAGGTCTGCATTTTTTTTTTTTTTTAGAGCCTCCCATATGCAACTCCTTTAAAGGCGAGAGTGTAGGTAAAATGTCAATTTTGCATAATAGGAAAAAAGGTTTCCACTTCTACAGTGATGTAGCATCGGCTATAATCAATCTTCAGATCTGTGGTCTGAAGGTTGGGTTAAGATAATTAGTAGTTTCATACTTCCCAGCAAGTTGGGGAAGATTTGAGTGTGTTCAAGGTTATTCCTAAGGGGAATTTTACTGGAGCTGAGTAATTGTTTACAGTTGCTTATAATCTATTTAGAGCACGTCTTTGTGCAGAATGAGTATTAGTAAAAAGCTTAAAAGTTCTTAGATCAAGGCTTCCTGTCTGTTATCTTCACTTTACCTCTTTCTTCCTCTCATCAATTCTCTCCTTGTTCTATTTTCCACCTGCACATCCATAATTACTGTACACACTTTGTAGGTTTTCAACTTTTGTGGTGTAGGATTGGATCCTTCAGCCAATAGTAATGACACCTGTAAGACAGTGATGCATTAGTGTCTTCTATTTGTCACTGTTCAAGTAGGAGGGACTTCTACTTTACGTAAAATAGTTAATATATTAATCTATTATGAGTGTCTTTTTGTTAGGAAACTTAACCTATGCTAATTCTCAAAATACTGCTTTAGTCAGACTAACATCTTTGTTCTTTCCCTTGTAAGCAGGCAAAGCCTTCTACTGTAGAAGTATTAGAAAAAATTGATAAGGTATGTATTTGCTTCTTGGTGATTTGATTTTTATTTAGAAATATGCATACTTTTTGCTGGCAATGCTTTTCTTTCACTTCAGGTAAGATAGTGTCATGGAATTTAAACTATTTTGATTATTCCAGTTGGATGTAATAGACTGAACTTCAGATGGAGTGCTACCTTTTTTTACCCTTAGTATTAATCATTTAAAAAACAGTAAACACTGTATAGTAGATAGTGAGAAACTATAGTTTAAGTACTTATTTAGAGAGCCTGAAATGGGAGTGAATGTGTCATTATTATATGATTTATGTTATTACACAATTTAATTATAACTAATGGTTAAACTCCCATGTTATAGAAAATGTCACTAAAGGAAAGTTCCCTTCATCAGGTTCATTAGAAAAGCTTCAATGTATGGCTTAAAGTGTAGCGATTGTAACTGTGTGGTAGTAAGGTTGGGGATGGAATAACTGCATAGTCAGTTTGTTAATCAACTGTGATTTTTAGTCAGAATTTGAGACAGATGTCTGCACTCCATGGGGAAATTAACTGTTTTGAAATATGTTGTTGATACTTTCATTTTACTGTTAAGCGTAAGTACTCCTATTGTCACTTGAAATGCAATCAAAATGGTAACACAGTAGACTGTTCATTGATCACGTATTAATATGGCAAAAGCATCATTCAGATGTTCAGGATTTCACTGTAAATGTGAGAAAATACTGAAATGAATGCATGTGTGGAGTGAGTGAAGTTTCAGCAGTTTCCCATTTAAGCAGGAAAGTATTAAATGCGTTGGAAATCACACAGGTGCCTGTTGAAAGTTTTAGGATGCAAAGTACGCCAGTTAAATACTTGCGTGTCGTAAAGACAGTCATTCATAAGATATTAGCATTTTTCACTTGTCCCAAATATACTAAATCATTAAAATAAGAAAAAGTGATAATTTGTGATAGTTCTTCCCAGTAGCGATATGTTACTGCTAATACAATGCAAGTGGCCCATGTAACAACTGTAGTACCATGACACATTTATGTTGTAAAAGTTATCTCTGGGTAGGCATTGTCATTTATCAAAAAGCTGCTTGACTTTTCTAATCAAGTATCAAGTTGACATGGCTAATTTTAGCAAACGCTTAAAGGCAACCTAATAAAAACCACAGACTAATTTCATTAATAAGGTTGAATCCTATTTATTTACAGGAAATACAGACATTAGAAGAATTTCGAGAAAAAAATCAGAGGCTACAGAAACTATGTGTTGGAAGGCTACTCTTCTACTCTTCGGTTCTTTATCTCATCACCTTTTTCATTGTATATTTTTGTTGTCTTCCTGATGAATGGACAGCAAGGTTTATTATGACACTTCCGTTTTTTGCATTTCCATTGATGTAAGTAAATATGCCTTTTTTCTAACTGCTGTCTCTTTGATAAAAGGAGATGGAAAATATGTCTCAGCAGGGGTTTGGGTTTGTTTTTGACAATCCTTGAGTTGTCATAACTTGCAGAATTTTTTCTTCTAAAATAAACCCAAGTAGTTAGGCAGACACTTTCTTTGAGGGAAACATCTCTCTTGGGTCTGGATTTAGTGTAGAACTAAGTCTTACCATCAAAAGATGTTAGCATCTAAAGTTACTTGGCTTATCAAAATTATACTAGGGCTAGAGAGAGAGAGCTGTACCTGAACAGCTGCAAGTTAGTGTTGTATAAACAGAAGAGCATTATCTTAGGTTTTATTTCTACTGTCATTTTGGAAAAGTAACACAAGGTATGTTGCCTGTGTGTGAAATGCAGCGTATAAAATTGGGTAAAATGTACAAGAGTGAATGGAGAAATTTACTTTTAGATATTAGGTGAATGTTAACGTAGAAGCAACTTGAAAGGTCATCAGCCTAAGTATGCTGAGGATCAGTTTTAGGTAAGTAGCTGTTTTTCTGTAAGATCAAGGATCTGTTTTCTTTAAGCAGACTATCATAAAGTCTTTGGATTTGAATGGGGGAGAAAATTCTGCTTTTTCTTCCCTAGATCTGTTTGGCTGTTCATTCTCATGAGTGGCATGTTTTCTAAGTGAATTTCTTTTCTTAAGAATAACAATTTGAGTTCCCACCTCACCAAACATTTTCTTCCCTGCCTCCCACCTCGATCCAGCCATCAGTGAGGAGAAGCAGTCTGTCTACTGAGCAGCTTTCCAACCAACAACTTGAACAGCGTATTTAGCGATTTGCTAGATGAACATTGTAAATACTGGCCATATTTGTACAGTATCTTTGTATGAAAACCTGACTTGTCAGTGCCCTAGCTCTAGACTTGAAGGGTAGTCAAACATATATTTAAGGCTTTGCAAGTTTGATTAGATCAGTTTGTGGGTCACACGGTGTAACATGTTAAAAGATACTTGAAGATGCCTTCTGTATGTTCTGTTATGCATAATGTAGTAATACATTGCTGTTATAGAATCCTCTGGAGAAGATGCATGGGCAGTAATATCTTGTCCGGAAAGAACTAATCTGGAAATTAAAACACAAATTAATCTTTGACAGTAATATGAATTGATTGTGTTCTTAAATACAATGATTTGGAAGTATTTGTTAGCCTGCAAGGCTTGCTCATTCTAACAGGGAAGGCATGTAGAAGAGGAAGCTTCCCTTTTAAGTGTTTTAGGACTTGTGTAGGAATGAAAAGCTTATTACTGAACGTGGTGGCTTTTAATGCTGTGGTGTGAACTTTAACGTTGGATTTTCTCTAGTTTTTCTCCTCAATTTTTGCTTCACTTTTTTAATGATGGGTTTCTATAAAGCTCTGAATTAGATATTAGTTTACTAACATCTAGAACTAGACTTGTTTTCTTGTGACTGTTTGTGATTTTTCTATTAAGCTATTCTTCTTCAGCTTTTTTTGGCAGACATGAATGGCAAGCAACTGCCAGCTTGTCTTTGCTCTTGGTCAAGAGGTGACTCCATGCTGAATGCCTGGTGCCACCCAGTAATTGCTCTAGAGATTTTTTCCAGCCCTGATCAGACTGGAATATGTCTGCCTTTTCCAGCTTGCAGTCAGTCACCAACTTATTTCTGCCTTAGGTCATTCCCTCAGTGTCTCAGCATGTTACTAGTAGAGTTAAGTTTTAGGAATATATAGCATCGTTAATTTCAATGTACATTGAAATGTCTGTAAAGTTGAGGAAATACTGTAGCATTTTAGAAGGGTGTGCTTCTTGAAATACGATCTAATTCAAATAAACTATTTAATCTTGTCCTAATTCTCAGGTAAATGTTTTATATTAAACTTCTAAAATTGGCCTGAAAGAGCCTGTTATTCAATTTTCACTTCAAAGTTCTAAGAGAAGTCTTTTGTTTCATAAAATCCTGCTGTATGTATTTGCTTAGAATACAGCTTAAGTTAGAAGATTCCTTTCTGCATTAAGCATAGATGACACAAAGAAATCATGCCTGTATACCATACTCTTATTACTTTATGGAAAGATATATCTTGCATTGTTGAAGTGGGCAAAGCTATCCATCTGTATTCTTAAAATTGTTATTACAATACACCTTTAAAAGTGGAATAGAGTTAAACTGTGTGTGTTTCTGTCACCTTGTATAGGTTACTTTTACATTCTAGTTGTGTTGTCCAACTTAGTTCAGGTTTTGTTGTTAATACTTAAAAGCATTTTAAACTGGGTAGCCATTATATAAATGCAAAAGATGTTCTTCTTAATTAGTCAAAACTATTTAAAATTTTGTATCACTTAGCTTAGTTTTTTTACTAGCTGTTACTCATAGAACCTTCCTAGCCTTTAGGATTTTTATACTTTTATATAGTGCGTGCCACAAAGAAGGTTTTGAATAAGATCCTTGGAAGAGCTTGAAGTATGAGATTTGCTTCTTAGATTAGGCTGGGTAACTTGCCAGGGAAGGCTTCTACTTCATAATTATAAACATTTCTAATTTAAAAAAGAAAGCCTAAGGATTGTAGGGAGACCTTTCAAATGTAGAATGGATGTAGATAAGTAAATTCTTCTTAAGCATGGACAAACTGCTATGTAGTTAGAGCTAAATCAGCTGAAACTGTATGGAAAGTGACTAAATTCAGAGCTTTGTAAAATCAGTGGGAGTCAGGTCAGTTTAACTTTCCCAATAACTTTGGGAAAGCATATGTACAAAAGCTGTATCTCAAGACTTTTATCACTGTTGAATTGTTCCTACGTGCCTGCTGTGCCTTAAATTTTAGGCTTTAGCTTATAAGCTTGTTTTTTGGATAACTTGCCTTATAAATCTGTCAAATAAGAAGCAGTGACTCAGTAATTTTCAGCTAACTACACGTACCTTGAGTTTTAAAAACTTCTCACTGAGCATTTTAGCAAGCAATAATGTTACTGCTGCTGTTTCCTTAGTATTTCTGCTTATAGTTATATTTGATCAAATTTTAAGACAGTTGGATTTTATTTGGGTCAATGTTCTTGTTTTGTTGACAAGCTACTAATTTCATTTGTAGTTTTCTGCTTAAATATTGTTTGAAGATTTATTCTTTGTATTTGCAGAGTTAAATCGCATGTGGTAACTCTTCTGTGTGAACTGTCTTGCCTGCTAAATGACTTCAGAAATGATTAATATTTTAATTAATACTGTTCTTCTTTCTCTTTTAAAGAATCTGGTTTATAAGAACACTGCTCATTTTTTTCTTTTCCAAAAGGACAGAAAGGAATAGTAAGTATATTTTCCTGTCTTTTTTTAGTATGTGGAGCTAGTTGGGAATGATGCTTACTATAAAAATGTAAATACTTTGGATAATTTGGCTTTCAGGAAAAGAAGAATAGCCTCTTGATGGATGCTGAAATGAGTAGCATTAGCTAAACTGTTGTTTCTACCACACAACTCTTTTAATTAATATGAAGGAAACTGCTTAATCTCCCACTTTGCTTATGAAATTATGGAAACTTTCTTCCCTCTTTGGATTCTTCAAAGTGTAATGGGACAAAACAGAGTGGAGTGAGGGAAAGGAAATATAAATGATAAGAGTGGTTTATTAAATACTTGCAAAATGCAAGTATTTTAGCAATTCTCTTCTACATAAAGACTACGTATTAGAATAGATAAAAAGCAGGTGTTTAATTTAAGATGCCGTTTTCCTCTCCAAATTCTCCAAAGTATGCTCATTTTATTATAAGTGGAAAAGGTATAAGCATGTTTTTTGTACAGTTTTGAGAACTAAGGAAAATGTGACATCATGTTTAAAAATAAAAGTTAATGGAGTCGTTCAAGTGTGTGTAGTTGCTCAGGTACATGCTGATTCATTCTAATGTGAAATTTAAAAACTGCATCTGTGGCATTTGTTTGTGGTAGAGTTCATTTGAGATTTTCTTTAAAAGCAGTCCAGCCTGTAACAATATCTCATGGTGATGTGAGCAATAATACAGAAAAACCTCAGTGTTTTATGACATGTAGAGCAACAAGATCGATTTAATTTGTGACAGCTTACGAGTTAAACATCACTTTTGGAATTTCTTTAAATTTAATGTTTACACTTGATATGCAAGCATAGGACATACATTTTTATGTACGAATAAAATTGTCCATATATTTTGTGGTGCTGCATGATTCATTTATAAGGATGAATATATATTTCTATTTCATGGCCACATAAGAAAACAAGTATGTTTTTCCTAGTTTGCTTAAAGGTCTTCATTGTTATTTTTAGCATACAAGCAAGTCTACTGCCTTTGTTGGGCATGTGTAGAAAGGGTTTTAGTACATGTTAGAACATGCCGAAGGGAATTATTTCTGCACTGTTCCAGAGATTGGGCATAAGTGAAGTGTTTTACCTCAAAGTTACAAGTCCTGTATTTGGAAAAGAAATAAAATACTGCTGTAACTCTTGCACTGTGTAAAGCAAGAGAAAACACTTTGGAGAGCAAAGTGGCAACTAAATAGCTCAAATCTAATCTTTTATTCTGGAATAAGTTAATATAATGTGTCAAGTCATTAGAGATGGTAATTTAATACTGTAAAGGTCTACACTGAATAACTACATCAGTTCTGGGAACCATGGTCTGAAGGAATAAAATTCATAGTGAAACTCTGGGACAGGTGATGTACAAACTGAAGTTCCCTAGTCTCTCTAAGGCTGGTCAGGCAGGCAGCAGTAGAGGAAGGTTTAGGCTGATCTGTCCCAAAGTATGGGAAAAATAAATTAGGTGTCTTGCGGGTGTTGGCTTCTCTAGTATGATTTTTTTTTAGTAGATTTAAGATGAGATACATTGGTTTCTTGAGAGTACTTCGCAATAACTGCCATTTGGCCACCTTTGATAGGACAGGTGTTTCATGAGATGTTCATTGAAAGCAAGATGTAAAGAAACAAATGCCCACACTATAAACTTACTGTGTTGCTTTGTGGGAGGCTATACTTGAGGTGTTCTAGGCAGTTCTGTACCAAATACAACTTCTGTTTAACTAATTATTAATAACCAACCTTACAGTGCTATTTGTCTGGCTGCATGATACCATACTACATTGAAGTGCAAGGTGTGACTCTACACTGGGCTACCTGGGAGGCTGTGTTCTAATGTAAATATCAAATTTGGTGGAGGGAGGTGCCTTAGTTTATTAATTTAAAGATGCATAGTTCCTGGAATTGTGTATCTTTTGTGGTCTAGCCCAGTGCTAACTAGGTCTTGTTCCATGTCCTATTTGGTTTACTAATAAGGTATTGTTTTAGTTACTCTTTTGTAGCATAAACTTTCAAATTTTGTATGTGCCCCGTTTTAGTATCTTCTATATTTCATAGAATGGTGCGTTGTATCAGGATAGGTTCCTACATTCTGGAAGAGTTCGACTTAGTGTTCTTATAAGTTATTTCCTGAAATAACTTTTTAAAAAATATTTAGTACACCTAATAAATATACAGAAATACTTTTATGTGTATGCATGTGTATGTATTTAACTTGGTGGATTTTGGTCTTGTTTCTTGTCTTACGCTTTTTTGGAAAACTGAAAAAGGGGTAGCCTACTAGTGAACTACTAGGTCTAATAGCACTGAGGAGGAGGAAAAGCTGTAGACAGGTTTGTGTGCGTGAAGGAGGCAGTAGAAAACTGATGTTATCAGAGTATCTTCTATATTACTCAGTGGTTTATTACAGTGAATTTTCCATGGGTGCCAAGCTGTAAGCATTGACTTAAAGGAGAATCCCATATGCATTTGATCTTTTCTTTCTCTCTCCCTTTTAAGGGAGGTGCCGTACCTACTACTTGTAGAAAAGTCTCTTACTTTTAGTAGTAAACTGACCTAGTAGCCTACAAAACTGCTTTTTTTGCTGTAGTTTGAGAATTTTGAAAGGGTAAAATAGATCCAGATTCGAAGCTTAAAATTCATCTGGCATTTGAAAATAGCATGTGTAAGATGCTTACGTGAAATGTTGAAGCTGGTAAATCTGTACCTAGATAAATTAATACTTAGAGCTCAAGCTTTTTTTTTTGTAGTTTGACTCCTGAGATTAAGTGTATTTGGTCCATTGTTGTAGCACTTTTAATGTAGGTCGAAGCAGGGCACTAGCTAGAATTGGTTCCTTAATGAGGAAATGGTACATAAAACTTTTTAATAGTTATAACTGTAAAATGATAAGTGGGCTAAAATTTATGAGCAGTTACAGGGTTTAAGATCATTCATTTTCACATAAAACTTCATTTGTTTTTCCACGAAGTTTACTGATGTAGATTTGATTGTGGTGGGTAGGTAATTTTTCTTGATCTCACAGGGCAAAGTCAATGTTCAGTGTGTTGCAATTATCTCTTCTTTGTATTTGAAAACTAATGTGTACAATGTTCTTCTTTTAGATGATGCGCTGGAAGATTTAAAATCTCAAAAGAAAAAAATAGTAAGTAAAACTTCAAGGAAACCTAGTTAACGGTTCACTAAAATGTTCTTGCATCTCTGCTGGTTCAGCTTGATTGTAATATATCAATGCAGAGTGGAGGAGGGAGGGGGAAAACTACTACCATTACTCTGTTTTCAGGTATTTTCTAGTATTGCAAAAGATTTTCCTAACCTTTTTGTGGTCAAAATCACAACGGGCTGTTTGCATATGAGAATAAATTATATCCTTGTGATTTAACTTAAAAGTATTGTTTTACTGTTGCTACATCTGTTAAGTGATTCTGTTTAGTCAGAAAATGTGTTCTTTCAACTACTTCTTGTTGATTATCTTTTACTTTAAGATTATGAAGTGTAATATGTACTGATTCAAGAACAGAGTCTTAGTATTTTTAATAGTTACTCTATCATTTAATTATTGTAAATAACAAAAAGGACTTCTGGATTCACTTCTTGATCAAGTAACAGATTGTTTATCCAATATGCTTCAGCATTTATTTTCCATCCTCCTCCATCTTATTTTTGTACTATATTTCTTCCATTACGTTCTTTCCTGTTGAAAATGTATCTTGTCTTGGATCAGTTCGATTGGTCTTCTTGAGGTCATCTATTTTGTGAGCTGTGTGGATGAGCTGACAGTATGAAACTGGTATGTGCCAGGTCTGCATCAATTGGATTGACACATGATCTCAAGACAAATTTTGAATAGAAAAGATTTCAAGTCTTGGATAACTTGCACAGTTTATATAACACTAAAAGCTGTTTTATCTCTAGCTGTTCACTCCATAAGGAAGTTCTTTATTTCCTTCCTGCCTCTCAGGCAGAACTTAAAAAAAAAAAACAACAAGAAAACCCCCTTGACAAAAAGTCCCTGCCCTCAAAGACATCCTCCTAAAGTTGCATTATGTGGCTTTATTGTTAATGAGTATCTCAGCGTTTACCTTATTCCTTCGGGATTGTTTGCTGTGGTAGCCAAATGAACTGAATTTACGACAAAACTACCAAAAATCTTTTTGGTAAGAGTCTGATATTATATGGCTTTCACAAAGCAAATAGACTTCACATGTCTTCCACTCGGGTGTTTTTTCTTAGCACTTTGTAAATATAGATTTAAGAATGATAACCTGTAACCTAATTATGTCATTGTCCTTTGGTAAAGAGGATTTGCTAATATTTAGATCTACTTATTTTTATTTAAAGGAATCTATTAAATGGAAGTGTCCTTTGGCTGGAGAGGTGATAAAAAGGGATTGGAGAGGCTTAAATTTTGTAAGAATGAAATGAATGAATGACAACTATGTTTTTAATCTTATTTTATGAAAATAGGTTAACTGAAATTAGTTTCTTTCCCATTTGTGCAGTTATTGAGTTGCTTTGGAGGAAAATATTCAGAACAGAAAAAGTACAACAGAATAAAACCGTTCTTGGAGTCTTAAGAGTAAATTCTTTATTTCAGTTAAATAAGTGCTTTTCTGTAATCGTGATAATTTTCATATTCTAGAACTAGTCACGCTGAATATTTGTGTGTTGGTTTTGTGTGTGCATTTTTTTTAGAGAATAAGGAGGTAGATTAGTCAGAGAAGCTGGTCTATCAAGGATTTTTTTTTTACTCTAGAAATTGATGCTGTTGAAACATGATGTAAATTTGTATTTCGGATATGCAAAAGTCAAAACAATATCAAAAAAAAGTAATGAAGTCAAAGCAACAACAGGCAGCAGTTAAAAGTTAAATAGTTGCACAAATGCTTTGTGAACAACGTAGAAGTTGTGTAACTATGGAGAGTTTAAACCTGAAAATATAAATTGCTATTGGTTTATATGCATGTCAAGCTATAATCATTAAAGACAAACATCTTAGAACTAGTGAAACAGTTCTGAGAAGTCCAATAACCTTTAACTCAGCTATTTTTCGACCTGAAGGGAATAAAAAAATCATGATTATCTCCTGAGCTTGTGGGTTTCTGGTTCTTAGCAAGGAACCAGAAGGAGATGACTTTCTGCAACCTCTTGTGGTTTTGGTATTTTTGACTCAGTTGATTTCTTGGGAGTTCCATCATAATTTAAAGGTATTTAAGCATTAAAATTAGATCATTATACGTGAACCCTGGTGTGCTGAAATGAGCTGAAAATGGATGCAGGTAATGAGACTGGATATGATTTGTATATTAGATAAAAACACTTTTAAAATTGCATTATATAATAATTTGTTTTTGATAATATTGAGATTTAGTTGTGTGTTAATTCCTATAGTCCCATCTGTAGCAATACCTACTTTTATTTAAAAATGAACAAAAAAAATTCAAGCAGAATAATTGGAAGTGGGAGGGATTGGATTTTGTTTTCCTGTTGGATTCCAACTAGCTACTGAATTTGCAAATAGAAATAGTTACTGAGATATCTATAATTGTAATCCCCAAAGTATGCGGAATAGATAATATGTATTTCCTGATGATTTATATTGCACATTGTTGCCTAGGCACTGTCAGCCTGCCACCACAGCTATGTTTTTTCACTTCATTGAAATTCAGCTACCTAGTTGCTGTAGAAATTTTTAAAGGGAATTGGACTTTTGAAAAGTGTTACAGTACTTGTGTTTTACAGGCATGTGGCCCATCTTTTCCATAGTGACACTATTTAGATGCTGAAGGGTACCAACAACACAGTAAGCTCCTCACCTACTAGGTATAAAGCCCTGGTGGTTGTGCAACATGAGCTGCACATAACCTTCGGTTCTGCTCAAAAGAGTAAAAGTTCAGTCTTTGGTAGCATAATCATATTGATGTTAATGTGGGTGAAATATCTGACAAAAACAAGTATTTCAACTTGAAATACTCAGTAATATTAGCTGTTTTGTACTTTGACTCAGTCTATGTAATATTTCTCTTGCACAAGGCTGAGTTTCAACAATTCTGTTTTCTTAGTGGTCTAAAACTTGAGTGTTTCTTTGTGGAATGGGAGGGGGAAGGATTGAATGCATTAGCTGTAGTTAAGGCACTACTACAAGATGCAACTTTTTCCCTCCTTGATCATAAGGGATACTCTGGTTGTGTTTGTGATACTGTAGGTGTCACTTTGGCCTTACTTCTCCATCAGTTAATGAGGCTGTCAGCCCTTAAGCCTGAATGTGTATAGATGAGCAAGTTCAGAGGGTTAAGCAGATTAAAAGCAAGGGCACAGGACATGTATTAAGCTGCTACAAGTGGGAATTAGCAGAGACTTTACCAGCAGTAGTAGTCTTAAAGATGGGATAATTCTTAGCTGAGGACAGAGTTGCTAAGATAGCATAGTAATTACTGACCATTGTGTAAGCCCAGTCTTGTCTGCCCAGTATATATGTTAGAGTACTGCAATAGGAAGCTCAAAATACGATTAAAAATTTTGACTGAGATATCAGGTGAGATACTTCTTTTACACGTTAGTGTTCACAAAAAATAGTCACTATTTTTTAAAATTATTTTTATCTTAAGGAAGCTTTTTTGGGTGCTTGCATAACTTTCATGTGGAACTGAAATGAATTTTGTAGGGTTGTGTGAACATAAAGAAATAACATCTCCATAGTGAGGCTTGACATACTAAGTAATTAAATTTAAGAACTCGCATGTTGGTATGGTGGCTAAGTAGGTTGCACGGTGCCAATACTTCGAATTTCCAGTTGCTAAATCACATTTGCAAGATGCTTAAAATGTTACTCATACTACTTTTCAATATAGGAAACTGATGTAGTTTCTGCAGGAATTCTCTTTGGTTGCCAGTTGGAAAGGAGGTCATCCATGCAGTTAGTCATAGGAGAGAATGTGGTACACAACCACACTTCTTCATTAAGATGTGGTTAATTCTGTGAAATAGTTTGAAAATACATGATTAGGGTGGTGTTAACCTTCATAGAGACTTCACTCGTGATTCTGGTTACTCAACATTTAAACTTAATAATGGATCATGAATATCCTTTTGGCAGAAGGTAGAAAATTTTTTTGTGGGAAAAGTTTTGGATCTCGGAGAAGTGTAGTATGGGAAAAAGAGCAGGAGTAGAGCACTTCAGTGTGTTCCATTGCTCAGCACTAGGTGAACTTACTTTTCTGAGGTTGTTTCAGAATGGTGAATGATCCAGGAATCAGTACTTTGAGTTGCATTTATAAATAAACTTGCAGCAGTGTACAAGCAAGTTCATTCTATGCTTTGGGACTTCAGACTTAGTATTTAAAGCTTATACACACAAGCCCTTATTTGTTTCCAGCAGTTATACTAATTTGCTCAATCATTAAGGAAAGCTTGATCTGCTTTATTCCTTTTATGGTATTGTCGGCCAAATTTCAATGTGTTTTAGAAACGTATATTCTAGAAGTAAAACCACAGGATCTGTGTATGCGCTTATAGAAGTCCTGAGAATTTTTGAGTTTTCAAGAAACTTGTGAAGACTAGGTTGTGAACCTGAATTCTTGTTTAGATTCAGCTCTATTAGATTTATAAGTCTATAACTTCCAATATATGAAGAATAACTTGTTGAATTATCTAATAATTCAATGATGTGGGTGAGAATAACTTTGACATTGGAATCTAGTGATGAGAGCTAGATTTTTCTTCGTCAAAATAATGTATTACCGTTTTTGCAAAATTTATGTATCCACGAAAAACTACCACCGTATCAAATACTAGTATGTCAAGAAGTCTGTTTGGTAAGGCAAGTGTCAGGTGATGGTGGAACATTCTATTTTCACTTTTTCCTACAAGTCTCTTTGTCCTGCTGAAGGTTTTCTCACTTTCCAATGCTGCTATAAAGGCACATGCATGCATTATACGTTCATTGATGTAAAGTGACTTAGGGCTCTTTATTTTGATTTGGGGGCCATATTGACACTGATTGTTAACACCCACTTTGCAGCTTCACCTCACTAACATCACCCCTTCATATGAAGGGCTGCCTTATGGTTTGCACTTTTATAAGCAATAAATACTTTATTTTTCCTGTTAAACCCTTAATTCTGTTCTTACTGCACACTGTGTGGCATTTATTTTACAAAGTTAGTGGGTTAAGTCCAAAGTCCTGCAGAAATATGAGTTTAGGAAATTGGTTTCTACTTCCCTAGTCGTTCCCTTTTGCTTTAACAGTCCTTAATTAACAGCCTGTGTAGTATTCCTTGTCTTAAACTTCTGTTTGTGTGTAGGAGTGGGCTGTTAAATGGATACTGTGTATCCATTAAATGGAGTGAATTTTATTTATCTTCTGAGGTCTATTTGTAATTCTGAGGTCTGCCTAAATATAAAACCAATACAAGGTCTGGATACACAGAATGGTTGAAATCTTAGTTTCTCACTAGCAAAATAATGGCCTAAAAGTCATGTTAATATGCCCCATTTGTTATTTTAGCAGTGATAAATGAGTTTGAGGCAACTTAATTTTTTGACCACTGACCTTTTCAGTTTTGCAGTTTATGCCAACAGCAAACTTAACAAACAAACAAAACCACTTTTAGCTGAACGTGGCCGTTAGTCAGCATATCTAGGAGAAAAGGTCTGCTTAAGATACTGTAAAATGCATTATAATTTCTCTATATATTAGCTATTTGTCATAACTTCAACTATTTCCATTTTAAAGTTAAGCTTCTGATGTTGGCTGTTAACCACTAAAATGATACTTCTCTAGTGATTACTTTTTTAATTAAGCCCATGTATTAGCTATAAAGCCACTTGAGTGCATTGTAAATAAAAAGCTGTAATAATGAAGTGCTTTAATTACACTCCCTGAAGTATGCATAGTTCTCAGTAATTTTTTATTTAAATTCTTAACATGTTCCCCTTTTTTCGGAAAAGCAGTTTGAATTGCTGTAAAGATGGAGATCTAGCCTTTAAAGTTATTTGAGCAAATTCCATGGCTGTTCTCTACTTAGTGAGTTTTCACAGCATTTGCAGCAAGCTAATTGCTTCTGCTAATAAATAATCTAAAATCAATGCTGACAGCAGTTAATTGGCACGGAGACTTTATTCTGTAAAGCACTTGGCTAACGACCTTCCTTAAATTAATAGCATTAAGTGCTATGAGGAAATAAATCTAAGGAATTGCCTGTCATTCGCTTGTCATGTCTAATAACTTCCAATAATGATGGCTGATAGATTTTTGCACATTCCATTATTGAAGTTGGTGCATGTAATTATTCTCCTCATTATATGTAAACAATTAGCAATATTTGGTGTTTCCTTGCAATAAAGCTGTTAAATACAAGTAGCCTGTTAGAGTTGCTGAACTTTTTGAAAGCAAAGCTTCATCTCTGAGTACACCAAATCTGCAGGTATCTGCACACAGTACTGGTTCTCTGGGCAGAGAGCTTCATGTTTTGGTAACTTTTATATGTTGTTTGTAGATGGGTGGGGGTGGAGAAAGTACTTCGAAGAGTTCTGTCTTGACATGTGGAACCTTTTGTTTCCAGCTTGAGGAAGTGATGGAGAAGGAAACATACAAGACTGCTAAATTAATTCTTGAAAGGTTTGATCCAGAATCAAATGCAAAGGTAAGAATATTGATACCAATACTGATTTGATATAAAAGGTACCATGGAACTGAACATTCAAATAATGTTATTTTAAATTAATTGGCAGGAAGCTGAACTGCCTTCTGCTGGAACATCTGCAACCCCAAGACCTGGACAAGGTAATAACCCTGTAGAATGGTTGCTCTTTAGCATAGATGCTCATCTTTCATAGCAATTTGCACTCTAGAAGTAGTCTATAATAAGATTTGTAGATTGATTGACCTCTATTTAGGGTTAATAGACTGTTTATTAGACTATGCCTTTTACTGTTCTGTATTTTTTCAAGCAGTGGATCTGTTAATAAAGGCTGATGCTATTCAAGACAGTAGGATGTTTAATGCTGATGCTGAAGCAGAGAGAAAACGAAGTTCTTGGGGCACACTTTTGGATTTTTTTGAATGCTAAGTGGCTGTCAAATCTTATATGATGCTCATTGACTTAGCTTTTCAATTCTGCTACCATTTCTGTCTAGTCGGACCTTTCCTAATGCAACACTTACGCTATTTTTGTATGGCAGATGGGTAGATACCACAAAGCTAGTGCAGAAATCGTGTATCATCTAGATACTAAAAATGAATGGTTCCTTACTAGTTTCTTCCATGTAAGGGTGCTACTATATAAAATAGTATAAGAAAAAATATTTGCATTTCAAGGTAGTCTTGTTTCTAGGTTGCACTCAGGTTTCTAGCCTGGAAAGTCCAAATAAGTGTTTGTGCTGAAAATGTGTATTGTAAGTTTTTAAAACAAACAAACAACAAAAACTTATGCAAACAAAATATACTTAGGTTTTTCTTAAAGTTGAGTATAGCATGCTGTAGTTGTAGTGTGTTAATAGTTGTTTTCAGTCTAAAGGCCACTTTCCATAATGATAATGAAGACAGATTACCTACAAAAATCTGTCTCAAGAAAGTGTAAGAACTAATTTGATGTCTTAAGCAGCTTAAACCTGTAGGGTTTCATGCTCAAATCAAACAATCTGATGTACATCACTTTCCATAAAAGAAACATTGCATATATTAAAACTGTAAACTTCCGTGTCTAGTTCTTGTCAGAAGGCTTTGAAGTAACTGAACTGAATTTTTCACTTTTTCTGTTTCTGAAATGCAGGTCTTGGTGGGTGCACAGCACCTATATTTACGAGCAATATTCTTTTGTAAGCTGCATGGTCAAATGCACTGTTTTGTTCTTCTTGTTTAGGTTTAAATTGTCATGAAAACGCTTTTAGCCTATCCTTCCTTTCTGACATTGGCAGTGAGTAGTTAAAATGTGGTATGTTAGCAGTAAAGCTTTTTTTCTCTTCTGGTGGCCTAGGCACAGCAATGTTTTCTCAGGTTTGCTCCTTGCCTGTCTTTCCCATGCTGACTAGGGGGTGAAACTGCCTGGAGCCATCTGTTTCTACTTAGAGATCTAGAGATAACTAGCTATAAATGAAATAGACAGTAAGAAGTGTTTAGTCACCCTGGTGGCATTGAGAGTTCGATAGCATTTTTTGAAACTCTTAAATTGTTCATTTCCCTGCTGCCCCAGGCTATGCACGCAGCAATGGTGACAAGCAATTTGTATATTGTGTGATAGTTAACTATTCTTGTGTATGCTTGTGTTTATCAAGTACAGTGCACATGCTTTTGATCCAGGTCTCAGAGTTTCCAAACACAAGTGAGTTGGATCCAGCATGTGGTGCACAGTTGACTTTGACTTGATTTGTAATAGGAGTCTGAAAGAAGCCCGAGAGAGTTGGAAGTATTTCCAAATTTCCAAAACCCTGGCATGGTAGGCAGTGGTCTACATTAAGGGTGGTAAAATAGTAGATTTGTAGAGTGAAACAGTTGTTGCTAAGGAGGCTGTCTACACTGTATTTATGGGGGTTTACTTAGTACTAGCTGTAGACTGGTACATGGAACTGATACACATTAGCTTGGAGGGCACCTTTCAGTTTAGTTCCATTTGAGAGGAATGTAAATACTGCTCCTGGACCGTATCATGGTATCAACAAGAGACTAAGTGAGGACAACTCAGAAAATTGAAACATAAACATGCAACTTCTCTGGGTGCATCCATATTAATGTAAACAATTTGCTTCATTCTGAACAAAAATAGTTTAACTTTGGCAAGGATATTGGAAAACACTTTGTAAGCTATCATAAGCATGATTTTGTTCATGTACAGTACAAATCCTTTTTTTTCCAGTCTGTTCTCTCAACACATTGAATGTAGAGCTCCTTCTCTGTTGTTCATGTAAAGTTGATTATTCAGAATTGTATTTCAGGGGGACACTGTATTTGCCTTTAGCTTGTGAAAATGGGGAGACTTATCTAAATAACCCATTGTTGGTATGTACAGTAATTCATTCAATTTCTAAGTATCAAAAAAGTACAAGCTTATTTTCTTTACACTAAATAATATCTGCCCCAAACAAATACTAGGTTCTGTTCTGTGCAGTATACAACTTACCACAACAAGATAGCACCTTAATGTGGTTATGGTGTAATTTCATATATGCAATATGCAGTAGAATTAGTAATTGGAAATTAAAATAGAAGCTTACAAGTTAACATTAACCCTTCCTTGGTCATTTTGTCTCAGTTTGGAGACACTGGTCATGTAGCAGAACTAATTATCTTAAGCTCTGTAATGATGTCTTTTTTGAAAAGTGGGTAAATAACGACCAATGTATAATCAGATTGAACTTACTGTATATGAAGCAGTTGATAAGGAGTTGGTACATTTTTGACTTACCAGTTGAAATGAAAATGTACATTAAACAAATTATTTAGTACAAATATTTAATCAGTCAGCATTACAGAGTAGTTAATTTTCAGAAAAACAATTACAGCTTTTGTGTGCTTTGATCTTTTTGCAGTTTTTGTGATTTTTATCACTTCTAAAATTGCTATCTTAAATTTTTTGATTGTTTTAACAGATGATTCATGTAAATCTTGAGATTTGGCATAAGAAAACACGTGGAAGTCCAGAAGGAACTATCTAGTAAGAAATATTTTGAGGGCTAGAGGTAATTAGCATTCAGTACTCTGGCTACATGAAGAAAATAGGTTAAGAGTATGTATTGGCAGTGGAATGAATATAGAACAACAATATCCTATTGTTGATACCTGCTCCCTTAACTGTACTGATACAACTGTTAGTGGGGCTATATTGTGATTGAGATCGCTGCATGATCTGAATTAAAAATAATGCGATAACAGATGGCTGTAAGTTGTGGATTGGGTAAAGGCACCAAAAGGAAGAAAAAATTCTTAGTTGATCTTTACCACTAAAGCCAACAAGCTGTGTGAATTACATATTGGCCTGCATTGTGCTCTAGCTCTTTACACAAATGGTGTATAAAAATAAGGGAGTTTTGAAGTGAGGGAGAAATAGAATACTTTTGCTTGTAAACATGAAAGATAAAGTGGTCTCACCAGTAGCAATATCCTAATATTCCTTAAGTAGACCTATTAATGTCTCCTATGTATCAATATTGTTCAGTGCCAGTAAGTACAAAACTTGGACTGCAGTACTCTTGAAGAATAAAAGGTCTGTTTTTAAGTTATGCAAACAGTTGGTTAGCAGATGCATGAAAATAATTCATGGGGGGGGCGAAGCTTGGAAAACTGCAAAGCTTCATTCATATTACCTTAGCAGTAGCAATGTTGTGAGTAGAGAACCAATTAGATACTTTACTCAGTTAACTTGTGGGACTTTAATTATGGAAGCCTGAAAGTTTGCAGGAGGTTCATTATTAATACAGTGTATTTTTTGTAGATTAGTCATGATTGTTGGTCAGAATTGCCCAGAGCTGTGAATGAGTAAATGGAGAGGGTGTTGTAGTTATTTTAGTGTAGGCAGATTTGAAATATTACTACTAAAGTCTCTCACAAAAAGCTCTCAAATGTCAATAGTGAAGTTTATCATAAATGAATTCTCAGTTAAAACGCAGTCTTCAAAATTGAAACAAGTCACCAAGGAAACCTTTAAGGAATTTCTGCAACCAGCTCACTAATTTATCCTGTTCTCTGGATTGTGAGCAGTATAATAACAAGGGGCCCAATTTCACATGCTAATATCAACTTAAAAACATACAGGATCTTCATACCCATTGGGTGATCTAAATTGGAAGATCAAGTTGCGTCAGTTAATGCAGCAATGTCCATGAGGGTGTGGAAGGGGAAAGCTAATAATTTGTTCTGTTCAATATGAAACTGAGCTAGATGGGTTTTTAGTAAGACTTGTGTGGTTGCAGTCTTCTCACTGAAACCTCTAGTCTCTTTACTTTCTTTTGGTGTTTACTAATGCTATTCATATGTACAGATCAGTAGGCAAGAACATAGCCTACATCTGTTGCAATTTCTTGGCACTGGATGTTGGCAACTTTCCAACTGAACTTTTATGTTTAACCTAGTACTTCAGTGATAGCAGCTCTTCCTTATGCAGTACAAGTTCTCATCACATGCTTACTGTCCCCCCAGCACATACGAAAGCTTAGTGGGGTAGTGTTTTATTTTCCAGGGACAGAGATTGTTCCAAAAGACTTCAGCATACCTATCTCCCTGTGGTCACTTGTAAACTGCCTGCTAAGAACTGAAACTCTTCTAGCCTGTTGCAAAGTCAGCAGAAAAATATTTCTAATCTTGAAACTCAGGGAGATGAATTCGAAGTCCAATTCCAATATGAAATTCCATTTCTTGTAGAGGTAACTAAGCAAGTTCATACAAAATATTGTGGGTACTAGAAACTGTTGTTCTGGAGGGTACTGTAGCCTTAGGTGTAGACATTCTTGGGATATAGCTTTAGATAGCCTGAGCCATTGTGTTAACCATGTTAATGTCCAGAGTCCTGAAATGAGGGTAAATTTCAATGTGATGTTGCAATAGTGTATTTCAAAGACTCTCTAGAGGTGTTAAGGTACGAGAAGGATGAGAAATAGATGGTAGGGATGGCTGTTCCTGGGCACTGTTTTGGTAAATAAACTCATGTATAAATATAATGAAACTTCAACTTTATGTGACTTGATATTATAATATCCAAACTGGAATGTGTTACTGGGATGATATTCCCATTGACGTTAATGAGAACTCTGGCTTCAGGTAAGAAGAGCTGAAGAAACCTATAAAGTTTTTCATGGTAGTGACATAGTAGTAACTCCATGATAGTGGATTGAGAAGAGGTAAAAGTAAGGGAACAATGCAGTAGAGCCTGTTCTTGCTTTGTGACAATCTGAGTACACGGTTTGTTGGTAGTGTTCTTGAAGAGAGTGAACAAAACTATATAATCTGTTTATGATGATCTGCATATGTTTTGTTATCATTTTAGAATTGTTTTGTTTATCTGCAAACTTCCTAACAGCTCTGGGCACTTAGCCTGGGTATTTTAGACATTGAATAGTTATACACCCATACTAAATGCTTGGAAACACGTTTAAGCTGTAGCGTAAAAAAGTAGTCAGTTCCATCTATACTTTGTGGTTTGAATCTTCCTGATGGTATCTCCAACGTTCTGCTTTAGAGTACAAAATTATAAGGTAGGCATCTGCTAATTGTCTTCTGTAAGGCTTTTACCCCAAATATACAGTTACCAATCATTACTATTAAAACATTGCATTGTGTACTGGCTTTATTTCTATGGTGTGCTCAGCCAGGCACTTGGTGATCTTTAGTTATGGACACTTCTGGTTTTGTTTCACTTGGTTATTTCTGGCTGATTGGAGTGGCTGTATTAATATGCTTTTACTATTTCTTGCTTATAATGCTAAATGTTAAATTCAGTACGCACATATTCTTGTCAGAAATTCGTCAGAGGACCACAGCTCAAAGAAATGCTTCTACACCCACACCTGCAACTCCTAAACAAGGCTCTCCAAAATCACTTGTTCCAGTAACAGCATCTCCTAATCTGCAGAGGGATGCATCCGCTCTGAGTGGGCCACTGGAAAGAACTGCTGTGCCATCCTTGCAGTCAAACATTCTACCGAGGCACCCTGGATCCCCTGCTACTTCAGTGCCTGGAATGGGTAAACAGAACACTTAATGTTATTTACAGTTTATATTGTTTTCTCTGGTTACCAATAAAATAGGCCATTTTCAGACAGTATGGAAATGGCATTTCATTTGGAAATAGCAGAGCAGTTATCTGATTAAGCAGGAGTTCCATATTCAATTAGCCATAACTCTTTACAGCTGGCGCCTTTTGATGCTGAAACCTATTGCCTGAGCTCATTTAACTGTTATGGCTTCTTTGTTTAAATGGCAATAAAACTTTGCAGTATTCTGTAGTCAACAATATAGCATACCTTTTTATGTTCTTAGTTTAGAAGAGCTCTACAGTTATATAAATCAGGTACAGAGGAGAACACTTTCCGAATACATTCATGTTTCTCACTAAACCCTGCACATATTTTTTAACATGCATCCTGACATTTATTTAAATTTTTACTCTAGGAGGTATACTCATGCAATCTATACTCATAGATTAAAGTGTAAAATAGCAAATGTGCCAGAAAAGTTGTCTGTGGTGTAGCTGAATTTTTCTAAAGTGGTATGTTAGTTTGGTACAATAGTCAAGTGTTACTGACAGGTCAAAATCTGGATGTTCCTTAAAACTTGGTTTCATATCCTGAAAATGCTTTTCCCTTCATTTCTGGTTTGCTGTTCAGAAGGGATGGACTTTATCAGACAGCATTCCTCTTATGCAATTTAGTTTGTGTTCTAAAATTTGAGAGATTTTGAGGGAGGGGCAGATGTTCTCATTCTGCTTGTTGAAGGTGAAGCAGGACAGGGTAGTGCCAGGACTTCCATTTGTTGCAAGATGTTTGTCAAGTTGAATTACAAAGCAATGAAGGAGATAAAAAATGTCATCTTGAAAGTAAAAGGGATGCAACTTGCCAAGATTCTTTTTCAGCACCACTGTAATTTGGAGTTGTTCTTTGCTTTTTATACAATGATCAAGAATATTTTATCTGCTGCATTTCCCTGATTTTTTTTAACTTCAGGTAAAGTCTTCCTGTACTTCCTTGCTTACTAACCTCCATGGTACAATCTAAAAGTAGGACTGTACATTGGCACCCTGTCTCTTAATGGAAAACCTTGGGTAGCTGAAATTAACATGCCTGTTCAAAATATTTGGTATAGTGGAATAAACTAGTCACAGAGAGTTGTGGTCTCTTAGCTCTTCTCAAGATCCTTTAAGCTTTATTTTTGCTTAGTAATTGTTTACCTGTATTATGAAACTGCTATTTTTTGCTTTTATCCCTGGAATGAACCGCAAAGGCAAACTATTAATACTTTCTGATTATCTTGAAGTACCAGAAATTAGATTCGCACACAAAGAAATTGGTTGTTTTGTTTCAAAAGGTGTTTACTGAAACCTGCTTATTGAAGATTCCTTACAGAGTTTAACATCACATGTTCCTTCTCGGTTAGGAGTCTGGCTATATGATAAAATGGTATCGGCTATATTCTTTCGTTTTCTTGGAAAAAGATTCAGGCACAATGAATAAGCTGGATGAATGTTAGCCTTTACTGCAGAAAATGTTTAGAGGGGAAAAAAACGCTTTTAAAAGGACAGTTGCCAAACCTATTAATTAAAATATGTAATGCTTTATAGGCACACTTTTTCACTGGAACGAACACATTTTTCTATTGTATGCAGCATTGGAAGCAGCTGTAATTGTCAATGTGGAAGCCCTGTTTTTTGTTGAATTTTCCCAAACCTTCCCATCGCATAAAACTTCAGTCATGTAACTGTAGTGAGAAGTATGTAAATTCAGTATCTGTAAGAGTAATATCATTGCATCTAAGTTTATGCATGGCTTGCAACAAATATGAATAGCCTTAATTATCTCTAAAGTGGAGAAGATTAATAATTCATTTTCATTATACTATATTTTGTAGAGGAGAATCAATTTAACGTGTATTACCACGGAGCTCCCATATGTTTGAAAATTAATAACCAGCAGGTAGTTGAGAGTTTGCCAAGATTTGCAAAAATGACCAGTCTTTCTACGATGATTGCTTTTGATGTTTATATTAATTACTGGTGTCCATAACAGCATGAGAACTGAGATGGTTGGTTTGAGTTATTAGTAAGCAGGTAATTGAAGTTTTTCTTGGAGCACGTTCTAGGTACTTTTACTTAATATTTCTTATTTTTTAACTACTAGAAACTTTCATATGTTGTGATATACAGGTCATATGAAAACAATATCTTTTGAATATAATACTAAATACGTGTTTGAGTGTTAACCAGATATTGAGGAAAATTATTTTAGTGTTTTAATTTTATTGCAGATTTTTAGTCTTTCAGATCTTTGCCTTCACACCTGTGTCAAACATCGACCATTCACTTTTTTTAATGGAAGCACTGGGCCTTTTATTGTGAAGCTTTAGCAAATGTATTTTGCTTGAAGTCTTCTCTGGGCAGCTTTTTCAAAATCTATGAAATAGAGTTCTGCCTAGCTAATGTTGGACTGATTTTTTTTTTTTTTCCTGTGACTGCTTTGAGGATTTTCTTAGTCTTGAGTACTACTTGTTCCCAGAATACAAGAATAATTTGGGAATGTATTCCCTGATTTATATCTCTTGACTTCAGTTCCCTTGTTTGTGAAAGCAAGAGTTATTTTAAAAAGTATATTAAGCATGTAAATTGCAGTATTTTCTATCCAAATTTATTGTACTTGTAACGATCAGGACAGTCTGTTCAGGTCAGTTTTCCAGAACTGACAGAAACCTTGCAATGGTAAGGATGAGATTAATCTCATTCTGCATGTAGGACTTGGAGAGGACATTGCTCCAAATATTTGGGTCCTACTTCTTGAAACTGTGTTTCTGACATTTGTCCTAGGGTATCCAGATAATCATACATAGCTATTGAACTTCAGCTTTACAACTGAATATAGCACATTCTGGTATAAGTAACTTTTTCCGTTGTTGCTCCTATCTGTGAGAGATAAAAGATATCAGGTTTGAGATGGTAATTGCTGTCTGTTACATCTAACGCTGTGTTTAAACTGAAAGCCTATCTTGGATCAGTATACTAAATGGCAAGACATGCTGTGTTGTCTTTGCCTCTATACTCGTGGCATACATGCTATTTCTGTGCATATATGTATGAAAACATGAGCTGTATTGCTGGGAGCTATGATTTTAGCTGGGAGCAGCACCAGGGCATGCATTAAGTGCTACCGGAAAGATAAATCTATCGTCTGAGAAGCTTGAAAGCCGCTGTTTTTTTCCCTTGGTATCTTTCAGTTAAATGCCCTTTTGAATTAGTTCAATTTATTAACAAAAACTACTCTTTTGGTAGTCTGTTTGTATTTTTAAGTCATTTATAGGAGATTCTGTGAAACATATCTTCCCAAGAAAAATACTAGACAGATAGTAAATTGAAAAAAGAATCAAAAGCTGAATGTCATCAATAAAAGTCCACCTAAGCTGTTGACTTGTATAAAATGCCTTTTGGCCAGGAATGTGTCCTTGGGAAGTGATTTTAGCTATTTAGTTATTTGAATGGTGTTGTTTCTTACCAAATTTTGTTGCTCGTTATGCCTAGCTTCTGTGTCAAGGCTAGAAGGGAAGGTAGAAGTAAGGACTGAAAGCTACATAAATGGCCATTGGCAGTTTGTAATGATCTTGTAGTAGAGCAGAAGTTTTAAAACTGTGTGTGGAAAGACAAATGTGTGCCATTCATCTGCTTTAATTGCCCTATGTAAATAGAGGTGAAGGTGGTAGCAACTATTGTTGTTACTTGTTTTTAAAGGAGTTTTATTTTGATAGTAGTTAAACACATAGAATTTAAAAATATCTATATCAATAGTGGTGGTCTGGCTTTTTAGACTAAGCATAACTGAAAATATCCAACTTCCCAATAAATGTGGAGATGCAAACATATCAAGTGGCTAGATGGTTTAATATGTAGACTGAATACACTGGGCATGTTTCCAGTTAGGCTCCTGCCATCCAGTAACCGCACAGAAACCAGTGGGGGCTTCTTTGGTAACATTTTTAGTTCTTTTAGTGTTGTAATTGATTTCTAGCAGATATATTGGTGTAAATTTGAAGAATTGAACATGCAGAATTCAGACTGTATAAAGAAAACTCAATTCTAAGTTGCTTGTTTAAGAAACGTATAATTGTGAATAATCATTAAATGCTATTAATGCATTAAGTACATCATTAAATTAATAATTTCTAAAGAACTTAAAGCATGAAAGTAAAATGATTTAATATAAGATGAAGGAGCAGTAGAACTTTCAACTATTGTGGGTTGAAAAAACTTGCAGCTTTCCTTGTAGATTAAGAAATATGGTAATTCATATTAAGCAGGCAGAATTTCTATTGCACTAGCATGCACAGCGAAAGATTATATACAGTAGTATAGTTGAAAATCAATTTGACATAGTTCATGTTTTCCTAGGTCTTCATCCTCCAGGCCCTCCTTTAGCAAGACCTATTCTTCCTCGAGAAAGAGGAATTGTGGACAGAGTTATTGAATATTTGGTTGGTGATGGTCCTCAGAACAGGTAAAATACTGCTAAAGGGAATACATAAATATACATAAATATGGAGCTTCTTAACTTTTTTTAAAGCAGAAGGTTCAAGTTTAAAAGTATTGCAAATTGTCAGAAACTTTCTTATGATATGGCTGTTTCTTAGTGCTTCATGGGAAATCTGTAGGGAAAATGGTAACCATTCTGACAAGATTAGCCTCTACTTTGAACAGTATTGGCCATCTAATACAAAAAGAAAAATCTTTTGATACTCAAGTAGGTGAATACATTATATTTAACAAAAAAACCCCCACAACTTATTTGATTATCACTTTAGCTTTATTACCTTTATAAATGCTTTCAGATTGCATTCAGAACTCTCCAGATGTATCTGAATTTCCATGTTAAACATGATCACTTTTCATACTGACTGTATTCTAATGAAGTATAAACTTGTAAATAGTTTAGATATTATTTTCTGACACTGCTGATATTAAAAATCTGTTCAACTGTGAGAATCTTTCACTGTTTCTAAACCAACTTTAAAAGTTATTTTTAAATATATGGTTATTGTGTAGGGCCAACTAAATCCATTTGACTGTGGAAATTACCTCTTAAGAGTAAATACCTAAGCTGTTAGTCAGTATCTATGGTAAAATGCATCTCCTGCTTCAATGTGTTACTGCTTAAAGGTATGTAATTATATAGTGTTCATGTTTTCTAGGTACGCCCTTATATGTCAGCAGTGTTTTTCTCACAATGGTATGGCTTTGAAGGAGGAGTTTGAATACATAGGTAAGAACTAATGTGTAGCAGGCTTGAATACATAGGTGAGAACTAATCTGTAGCAGACTGTAGTAGTTGGTTTGTTTCATGACTGACATGCATCATGCTTCATTTCGGTTGCAGTTAAGTATTTAACTGACACTGTGAAATGTCGTTTCATATGGGAACAGTTTTATGGTAACTTACTGCTCTGTATCTTAAGATTTGCTTTAAGATTTAAAGAAGTACTTTATTGCAACCGTCAGGCCAAGGATTTTATGTGCAGAAAGCTCTTCAGTAGAAATAGGCTTCCTCCAGTACATCCCTTAAAATTGCTACTGGTTTAAAATGGTTCTCAGAAGGGTTTTATATCGAGAAACTATCTGACATTAAAGTATTCCTCTTTTACCAGAACTTAAACAAAATTTTTCTTTGGCAAGAAGATCTTGGGGAGGTATCAGAAAAGGAGTGGGAACAAGCCCAGGGGGGCTATATGTGAATTTATGGCTAACGATAACTTAAGACAGACACAGCTCTTTATTGAACACAGATGTTTTATTTTGCCTCCTTTCTGCCACAAGTGTAAGCCTGATGTTTAAAAAATGAGGGGATGTTGATGAGTCTTCTATTTCATTTTGTTTCTCTTAATTTTGCGAGGAAAATACACAGCACTGTAAAAGTATAGGCTGAAAGTTTCCTATGCATCTGAATATATTTAGTCTGTATCATCTTAGCTCAGGTGTGTTCACAGTTCAAATGTGCAGGAAATAATCATCCCCCCCGTCTCAGTGAAAATATTCACTTAACTATTATGTGGGATACTGTACTTCAGAACAAAATTTTTTTCTTAATTAAGCATCACTGGAGCAGAATGCTCCTCAAGGAGCAAATAGCGAGGGAAATATGAAGCGTCCATAGCATCCACTTAATCAAAGGGTGAGCATAGTGATATCTTAAAAAAAAAGTTATCTTCTAACTTAGGTCTTTTGTAGGAAAGAATAGAAGAACATTGTGTGGCAACATCTTGTGGTACTGAATTGCATTATTTTGTTCATTGTGGTCAAATATTTCACAATGATGGACAAAAGTAAAAGTGCAGCAGAGGTGATAGCAAACAGGTATTTAAGAAGCAAATATATGCTGAAGTTGAAAAGGGATCTATATGGAACAATTTCTGTAAACTTGATGGACATACTCTCAGGCATTATTATTAATTAATTCTTTTTAGTATTTTGGACAGTCAGGGTATTGCGGAGGAATAAGGTGAAATATTAAATTGTTTAATGAGACTACTTACTGGGTGTGCTTTTGTGTAGCATTTAGGTGTGCCTACTGCTTTTTCCTGAATCCTGCAAGAAAAACGAGACCTCAGGCTCCAAGACTACCAGATTTCAGCTTTGAAAAAAAGCAACCTGCAGAACTGCAGTCGGCAACTGAGCATCCAGAGTCAAGAGAGAGAAAACCGCAGGAGAATCAGCAGACAGAAGGTATGTGCTAATCTCATGATGTCTGCTCTTATTTAAAGTCCAGTGTGCATGGGACAGGGAGATTTCATTGGTTTTGAATGTGCCAGCTTTCATTGATATGTTTAAATGTTACATACATATGATGTATATTGAGTGAGTTTTTTATAAGAACAACTTCATAGTAGGTACAGTATATATTTTTTCAAATCTTGTCCCTGCTTCTAGCTTAGTTTGATGCTGTTGTCTTCTCTTGAACCCTAAAATTTCATTATATTAAGCAGAATGTCTCATGCAAGTGATGGCGTAACAAAACTCTTCACTCTAGTGGTACTGATAAACAGATGGAAAACAGTGCTGTAAATTAGTTAAGAAGAGAATATGTCCTGAAGTGGTTAACTTCCACTGTGTTCAGCAGGTCATTTGATTAAGGTGTGTTGGAATTTCTGCCTTTGTTCCTTTTGCTGTTTTCCTCAGGGCAGGAAAATCTAGTAAAACTGCCTTGTTTAAAATCAGGGAGTTCAAACACAAATTGTCAATTTTAATTTAGCATAGTTCCTTTTGAGACATTTTATAGTCTGCAGATACAGTAGGCATCTGGTATACAGCCAACAGGAAGATGCAGTGTTTTAAAAGACTTCAGAAATTATAATTTCAAACCAAAGAATCTCCAGTTGGCTGTGCTGTTGAATACTTAATGGAATTTTGCATTAGTTTAAAACGAGGGAGCATGTGGGGAAAAAGTTACTGAAGAGGGTACAGCCCTGATATTCAGTCTGTAAAGGTGTTGTCTATAGGAAACTGTTGGAATGTAGCAGAATACTTCTGTTTGATCTTTAATACTGAGTACAAAATGGCATCTGCTTTAATTTCTGGCATGGGAAGGCTGAGTGAGACTGATAGACGAGACTTATCTAACTGTACCCATCTCTGGGTGCAGTCTGATGAAGGGTGCGTTGTATGGAAAACTTGTTTGGTTTCTTTTCTTGTGTCATGGTGTTCTCTTAACTGCTTTTCAGTGAAGAAGTGTCCTCAGTCACTTTCAGTGTAGTTCCCTAACTCGTTGCTGGGTCACCTAAAGGGGGATAGTGTCTTGTTTTGTAGGATGGAACAAAATACAGGAGGGAAGAAATTAATTTTGACATATCACTCGGTGTAATTGAAAAGCTTCATATTCAAGTATTGTGGATTAAGACATTTTCTCTTTCCTTGCATTTGTCCCTGTGCCACAGGTTACAGTCTGCCTTAAATATGTCAATATACCTGATTCTAACAATTGTATTAGCACAGCTGAGGAGAGGGAGAGTTATGGTAGAATGGCAACAGATATAGCAGTGAATGTAACTACTTAAGTGTTCTTTCACGATAAAAGTAGTGAAGCAAGACCTAAATCAGATCCGTGAAGCTAGCTAAGACAATGCAAATTTCACCTTTGCTCTCAAGTGGTCTTACTCTTTTCAGTGAGTAGAGTATGGATTGGTAGCTTCTTGGCTACTTTTTTTTTTTTTAAAAAACAGGTTGTTGTAGAAAAGCCATGGTTTGTTATTGGGGTCTTCAAAACTCAGGTTTTCTTCTGTGTGAATCAAATGGAAAAGCCCTTAAAGACTTCAGTTCTTGGAGGTGTGTGCCTTGAGGGTTTCTAAGTGTTATTCAACTGCAGGTTCTTAGAGGTTTTGAGAGAGGGGGGTGCTAATTAAGCTGGTATTATCATTGAAGGAAATGTTTATCAGACTATGCTTTTAATGGGTCTGAGCTGCTGAGCCAGTTTATAGATGTTTAAAAAACAAAGTAAAGCCTTTTAGAATTAGTGCAAGATTTTCCTTAAGTACTTGAGATGTGAGAGTGAAAATTCTACAAAATACTTTTTACTTTTTATGAAAGCAGAATTTTCAGGATAAAACAATGTTTTTATTGCAGTATATGTGAAATCTTCAGCTTACCTTTAACACTGAAAATTACTTGTTTTTTTGGTGTGGTCTTGTATTCTGGTGTGCCCCATTAATTACAAATAATAAATGAAAAACAACAAAAGAAAGCACTGTGGGGATTATTCACCAGTTCTTTTCCTGCTAAGAAGTTATATTGAAAGTCTTGAGAAGAGGCATAAGAAATGAGTAACTGGTATGCTGACTTCTCTTTTTAGGTAGCTTAAATATCCTGCTCTTTTCTGAATACTTCATCTACAAGATGATATGAACCATTCTGTTTTGGTAATTAGTAAGCAGCCAGAAATAGTGTGTGTTAATATTTAACATAACTAATATCTGAGATGTCTTGTTGATGCAACATAGGCCAGTGCTACCCAGTCCATTTGTCATCGTGCATTATCTGTGTCTTGCCACAAAGTAATCTCTTACGAATGAGAATATAATTTTCAGTAAATCACTTTTTCCATCAGAACCCTAATTTGAAACATAACTTGGCTTCCTTGATTGTAATTTTAAGCTATGAAGGGATAGCTCTGGGGAAGGCTTTTGTTCACTGTAGTAATATAAATGCTGTCATAGCAAGAATAGAGTATCTTTGCTTAGATGTAAACAAACACTAACATCAAGAAACCATACTCACCACAGTGTTGACAACGGGGATATCCAAACCTTCTATATAACTCAAATAAACCATAGCTATATAGGTTGAAAAAAAAATGCTAGCTAATGTGATGCAGAAGTGCTATAAATATTTTTTCACTAGTCAGCTACTTTACTAATGAGTAGAGCATGAAGCTGAATCTTTTTTGCAGTTGTGTGCTCATGCAGTGACAAGCATGCTATGTGCTACTCCTATAGATATGAGAACTGAAGAATGGTTATGTGAAGTGCTGTTGGCACTGAACCTTGGATTTTGTAATCCTTTGGAAATATGGAGTCATCAGCTGTCAGTCTGATGCAGATTACTGGCACAGACGTCATGCTTCACTATTCAGCAGTGTAACTTCGGAAATTTTAATACCAGAATGAAGTAATATACTTCACTTCGTTTTTTAAGTGGCTTGTTTTTTCTATCAAAGACTGGTCTCTGAGCATTTAGAAGTAATATTTTTCTGTATAAGACCCAAACATTAAAACACCAGGAACTACTTTTAACTCTGTGATTGATTTTGCCTTCCTTATGTTTGGTACTGTTGCACTATCCTTGATATAGGCTTGTTATTTAACAATGTTTTGAAAACAAGTAAATTTGTCAGCTTGAGTATTTTGTATTGAATATCTAGTGCTGATGTTCAAAGGTCTTCATTAGATTACTTTGAACTTCTGATCACCGTGATGAAATCTGGACTTTATGAAGACAACTTCCCTTGCTGTCTCCAGATTGTATGGAGTTCTTTGACCATCTGATGAAATATTTTGATTTAATGCTTTTAGCACATCTGAAGAAAGATTTGACATACAGCAACAGTTAGTATGTTTGAAAGGATTTCCATTTAAAAGGCAGATGCAAAAATCTGGTTTGTACTTCAACAGAAGTGTTCACAGTAATGCTGTCCTTCAAAAATAAAACTCTTCCAAGTTGTTCCAAGTGTGCTTATTCATGAGTTCTACCAAAAGTGGCATGGCTTTGGGCAAACGTTACAGGTGGAACAGAAACTTCAGGAATAAAACTGGTCAAGGACAAAGTATTAAGGAATAAGCTTCTGGTCAAAATCGTCTCAGTTTACTCTTTAAAACAAACAAACAAAAACAACAAAAAAACAAACCAAACAAAGAAGAAACCTGGTCTGGAATAATTGCTTCAGAGATTTGGCTGCTTCTTTACCAAATCTGCACTATTTTTGCAGGACACCATGAGTATGCTATATCTTTGTAAGCCATTATTTCTTCTAAAAGATCCAAGTATCTGCTATGCTTTTTCCTTCAGCTAGTATGGCTAGAATTCTGATTTCTCAGTAGATCCTTGTCAGCTTAACTCAAGTTCAATGACTTTAACTTTTTTTAAAGAATTGGTTACGCTTTTTTTTCTGGCTTTGTGAATACCTGCATACCAGACATGTTTCTTCTACTTGACCTAGTAGCGATACAGTATTGCAATACCACTGGTTATGCAATGAAATACTCTGCAACAAAAAGAGGGGTAGCTGACCTCTCACAGTGTGAAGTACATATGCTTTTGTAAATACTGAGCTTTAAGCAGAAGTGCTAGGAACAGAACTTCTGTAGCCAGAAGCAGGGCTTTTAAGATTGCGTTGATACAGTTCTTAAACTTACCTTAGGCTGTTTGCTGTGGAGATTATATATGTGTAGCTGCATTCAGTTAAATCATGTATTAATAACTGATCATCAAGGGTGCTACCTTTCTTTTGTCATCTTTAAGCTTACTTTCAGAGCTTTATCTTTCAGCTACTGCACTTAAAGCAGTAATTTAAATAACTTAGTATTAAGATCAAATGGACTCTTCACTAGTCAGTGTATTTAAAATGAAATCACTGTATATATTTAATATGGGTTGATCATGATTGCAGTTGGAGCAAACAAGTAGCATTGCTTGCTGTGACTGCCACAGCTTCCTAGTTTAAAGTATCTACTCTTTAGTTTCTTAATTTTGTCAGACCTTTAATTATTAATTTTCCATGTAAGTTGTTTTTTAACTGTATATTCTGCAGAGTTTCAGCAGTTTCACTAAGTTCATTAAATAAAGTGAAGGGAAAGGTCATGTAAAATAAATACCTGACTTTTTTTCTTTTGGGAAACAGTGTCTCCATGCTTTTCAGTAGAATATAAGAGTGAGAGCAGCATCCCTTTCCTGTTCCTTTGAATATAGGTGGTTGGAACATGCCTCCTATCAGGCTTTCTGCTTTTCAATGGAAGTTTCTGCTAGTGGCTAATTGTCCTTGGGGCTGTCCTCAAGCCCATTGTAGATGCTCAGCATCTTCCTAATCACACTAAATGCATGGTTCCCTCAATCCCTAGATTGACCAGGCTAAGAACAAGTCAGTTTTACAGGTTGCTGGATCATAATTCTTAGGAATAAAGGACTGAACCTGAGTAGATGAATAACGTTTGCACTATACTACACATGAGTTGAAGGCATGGAGTTCTCTTCCTCCCATCCTATACTTTCTTTGTGACTAAAGCTTCAACAGCAGCAGTAAAGAAGGAATGTAACTTAGGTGTGGAGGGGCTAGAGCAGGAGAAAGCACAAACTCATTCATAGAATTGGAGGCTGAAGAAAATAAGCAGAGTTCAGATGAGGAGAAAGAAAACTGACAGTAGGAAGATTAAGAATACTCAGTAATTTTTGTTGGCGGTTTTGGGATGTTGGGAACTGGATTTTTCTGTATTTTTTTCTAATTACCTGGCTCCTTACATGGCATCCTTACATTACCTGGCTCCTTACATCAGTGTGCTCAGGTGGCCAAGAAGGCCAACAGCATCCTGGCCTGTATAAGAAGCAGTGTGGCCAGCAGGTCTAGGGAAGTGATTGTGCCCCTGTACTCGGCTCTGGTGAGGCCGCACCTTGAGTACTGTGTTCAGTTTTGGGCCCCTCGCTACAGGAAGGACATGGACGTGCTCGAGCGAGTCCAGAGAAGGGCGACCAAGCTGGTGAGGGGTCTGGAGAACAAGTCTTACGAGGAGCGGCTGAGGGAGCTGGGCTTGTTCAGCCTGGAGAAGAGGAGGCTCAGGGGCGACCTTATCGCTCTCTACAGTTACCTTAAAGGAGGCTGTAGAGAGGTGGGGGTTGGTCCGTTCTCCCATGTGCCTGGTGACAGGACGAGGGGGAATGGGCGAAAGTTGCGACAGGGGAGTTTTAGGTTGGATGTTAGGAAGTACTTCTTTACCGAAAGGGTTATTAAGCATTGGAACGGGCTGCTCAGGGAGGTGGTGGAGTCACCATCCCTGGAGGTCTTTAAAAGACGTTTAGATGTAGAGCTTAGCGATATGGTCTAGTGGAGTACTTAGTGTTAGGTCGGAGGTTGGACTCGATGATCTTGAGGTCTCTTCCAACCTAGAAATCTGTGTCTGTGTGTGTCTATGTAGTTTCCACCAAGTAGAGTGTTTAGGCTCTGTGTGGTGGTTGAACTTATACAGAAAAAGCTGTACAGTTGCTATCACTTCCATTACCAAGCAAAAGCTGAATTAAGATAATGTCTTACTTCTGGCATTCTCTCTCATTAAACAAACAAGCCTAGAAAGATTCTGAGTGTGAACGGATACAAATAATATGCAATATTTTCAGGGGGGTCTGGTGAACTTTTTACATAGTATTTTCTTTTTTCTTCAATTTTATAGTTTTTACCTGTGACCTCCTTTTTAGAAAAATAATTTTTAGCAGTTCAGAACTTTGTGGTGACTAGTTGAAATCTGTGATTACAAAATATTTTCACAGGCCCTCTAGAAGTATTAGCTATATCTTCATTTCTGAAAATGGTTATTTGATCATTTTTCTTTTCACAGAATCTGAAGAACCATCCCAGAGCATTGAGACAAATGAGACAGATGATAAAGCACTAAGTGCTGAGCAGCTGAATGATGGGCTAGCTGAAGAAGTTGAAAAAGAAGTAGCAGAAAATGTTTCAACAACTGAAGACTATATTTCAGATTCTGCTATTTCAACCGAACAAAGTGAAGAATCTTTAGTGAAAGCTGAATAAAGTACTTCAAGTGCCTTCAGTAGCTAGTTTTTAGCTTTGTTCATGCCTGTTGTTACTATTCAGGTGAGCTTTTTTAAATGGTACAACTTAAAAATCTCGCTTGAGCTTAAACTGCCTCAACTGCCACAGTATGTCAAAGCTATGTGTGAAAGTGAGTATTGTAAATTAAGCATGTGTCTTTAAATAAGTTAACTCACAGAATGTATAGTTGGTTGAAGTCTAACAGTCATAGCCGTTGCTCAATTTGCATATTTAAAAATTTAAAAGTAAGTTTTATTAAAGGTGACCTAAAATTTGGCCTCTAGCTGTCAAATGATGAGCCACAAACTGGCCACAACACAACTGACCTAGTAAGTTTGATCTAGTGAACTTAAAGATACTTTTTAATTCTTCCCTGTTGAATTGAGTACATCTTAAATACAGATGTTTGCAAGCTGAGGTGTCATCCGACATTTGACTTAAGCACATGGAAAGTGTCATTACAGTGGTGTTAATGTTATTCATTGTCTAACTTTTTGACAGAATTAAGTTAGATGACACTCACAAAAATTGCATCTCCTTTGGTATTTGCATTGCAGATGAACCAGAGGCACGTACATACGGAACTGTTTTGTGTTTACATAAAATATAGAAAGTCTCTGCACTTGATTGTACTTGAATACAAAGCACTATTTATACCTGTACAATAATGACAAGATATAAGTGAATTTTGTGCCTTTGTGTATTTTGTTAAAGGAAAATAAAGACATCTAGCAGCAAGATTTGCTTTGTGATTCCTAGAACTTAATAGAACTTCTGTTCTGCTGTATGCAGCAGTTCCACAGTTACTTTGTAGAAGCTTTGTAGAAGTTCAGGAGGAATATAACATGTTACAAGGAGCATGTATATATGTTGCTAAGGTGGCTTCCTTACAATATCAATAGATCCCTCATCGGTAGTGGGAGCTTACATGTGGTTACCAAAAGATTTTCCAACTATGCTTAAAGTCTGTTGCTTGTATTTATGGTTAAAATTGCAATGAACATTTGCTGCTGGATTACTGAAGTTGTATGTGTTTATATAGCTTTTGAAGCTAAGGACTTGTGTGCATTTCCTGTTATTTTTAACAACTGGGAACCTGGACTAGCATGTTTCTGGTGCATAGAAATGAGACATCTAAATCAAACTGATTTTATTTTTTTAAACATGCTGAGCCTGTGTAGTTTGATTCTTTAGTTTTATAATGTGTGTGATGTCCTCAATGTACTTTACAATATGGAAGGAAGGGGAAACTTCAAACTTTTTTTTAAATTGTCTTGGTCCCAAAGTAAAATGGTTTTATGTTGTAAAGGCAGCCAAAGGCTCAATCTTAGTAAATCAAAAGCTCTCTACAAGTAAAACATATTTCTAAATGTGACCATCTCTTAATAAGAGACATTAATTCTTACCTGAACAGCAATGATTTATTTTCCAAATAATTGTTTTAATTCTCTAGGGTTAGTTTAAAAGCTCAACCGTTTCATCAGGATAGAAGTTTAGGAGAGAGTCTCTATTTAGATAAATGAGGAAATCTTTTTTTCTGGTTCACTAACTAAATTGCAATTCATATTTTAATTAGTAGAATTCTAAACAGAATGTAGGCAAGTGATTAAAGGAGTGTTTGTAGATGTTTAGCTATATTTATATAAACAACATTTAGTAAAAACAAGTAACTGTCTTGTGTGTAACTATCTTAGTTGTAAATAAAAAAGAAAACGGGCTCTCTTTCCTTCAGATATTCTATTAGGATATGAGAGAGGTACAGGGTACAAAGGGGAATACATTCTTTAAGAGAATGTATTTTACATTCCAAAATGTCTTTAGAAATGGGAATAATTTTGCCTGAAAGTTGAAATATTTATGCATTATTCTGTAAGACTTTCAGATGTTAATATCTCCTTTGTATTTTGTACATCACTAGTTTATCTGTTCAGAGGCTGATTGTTTTGTTGGAAAGAAAACCATAAGGTACTTCAGTAGTTCAGACCAGTTAGTTGTTGGATGTACTGACAAGCACTAGAAACAAGTAAAATTTGACACGCAATCCTGTGTATGATACATTTATTGCGTGAATTACTTACTGTCCCTTCAGAATCTGAGATTACTCTAGGTGTGTATTATTTCCTTTGAAAAATCTTATCTTGGGTGTCTTTTTATAGAGTAATTTTATTTCCTTTCCTTAACAAGCAATCACTGAGCTGTAATACATAATATCTATTGAATTGACTGAGAAAATAATCTGTTGATATTAGAGCTAATTATTTTTTTCATTAGCCTGGAAGATGTCTGTCAGCTATTCTGCTTTTGTCAAGGAAACTGATGCTTTCAGCTGGGTAAGGTTGTTGGGAATCTGAATTTCTTTTTTGGAAAGAGGAGAATCAGGTGTGGAGGGGAAGCATTATTCCTCCAAATGTTCTTAAATGTGACATTAGCAGCTTGCAAAAGGAATGCTTGATGCTATCGGTTTAGTAAAAGGATCAAGTAACGATAGTTAACCTCACGTGAAAATAAATACTTGTTAAAGAGCAAAAACCCTAGACTTGAGACCAGGAGCTACCTAGAATTTTGGGGGAGAGAACAAGTGAGTTTTAAGCACAGTTTCCCTGAAAGGCTTTTTTGATTTTAGGGGAGAAAGGAAGGAAAAAAAAAAGGCAATAAGAACAGTGTATCCAAGCAAATTGTTCCCATTTTTATTCCCTCCTGATTGCTTCAGAAGGTTTGCAAAAGATGTTGAAGATATCCAGGTATTTTGGTAAAGAGATCTATTTTTTAACTTCCTAATTTTTCGATGTTTTAAAGGTATGATAAATGAGGGTAGAAGGTGAATTAATCTGCAAGTAAATTCAGACTCAGGAGGTATATATGATAGACTAGGCTTTCCTCAATTTACAGTAAGCATTCACAAAACTCCTGCCAAAACTCCTGCCAAGGATGTGTGCCCCAGTCCTGACACACAAGAGAAGAGGATTCTGTTTCTGCAGCAGGTGCTTCTTGGCTTCTGTCTACTGTAAGAGTCAATAGTAAGAAAGATACTCTGTCCTAGAGGAACTAGATCAAAATCTAAAAATACATGCCAAGAAAACAGAGCTTAGATTTTGAATAGCCACACTTAGTCATGTCTGTGACACTGAAAAACTTGAAGTAGGATTATGCAGAGCAAACTTGCTAATTGCTGGTGATATTTAATCCAATTGCAGACTGCCTCATGAATGATTGGGGGTGGGGGGGGATGGAAGAAAGCACAGGAAAAATACTATGGTTCCATGTTTTGGCTGTATTCTGACTTCCTAGTATGTACTTGAATCACATTTTATTTCAAAAATACTAGAAAGCTGGGTCCAGAGAAAATCACACTTGTGGGAAATTTTATACAAGCTCCCTTTCTTCCTGCGGCCTGGATGGAGAACAAAATCTTGAAGTGGAGTAGTGAAGTAGTACTTGGGAAATTTGTTGGTGCTAGGTTTTTATTGCTTCTGAAATACTGTGAGTAATTGCAGAGGTTTCCTTTTATCCAAATAGTTGTATTACAGAGGAATTATCTTGGTTATGTACAATCTGCCATTAAAGACAAACGAGTGCTCTAGTTCAAAATAAATTGAAGTGAGTCAGTTGGTCAAATTTAAGTGTTACTAAGAACACTTCAGAACAGGGAAATAAGGGAATGCTACTTCTTACAGTAATACCTACTCTGAAGGAGAACATAATTGATTGCCCTTAGACATTTTGACAGAAATAGATCATTTAGTGGAATTCTATTAAGAAAGTGGTTTGTCTCAAGAGCTGTTCAGTCTACAAGGAGGAAAAGTAGAAGCTTGCAAGGAAAAGCAAACAAAAGTGATGTGGAAGCTGTCTTCATTTATGGACTGGTCTAGAAGTTATCAAAAGCATGTAACTAGGGGTGTATTTGCTTGCCTCGAGGTCAAGATCAAGAAGGCTGTGGTACAGGAGTACTGCAGCAGTACTGAGTACTCCAGCCGATGGAAGGGTTTAAAGAACAGTGGGGTAAACCCAATTGGGGCAGCAGGTGGGAGGGGATTGGAAAGTTTTGTCTGACAGGACAAGGCCTTAAAGCACTTACAGAAGGTAAGACCTTGAAAATTTCTAGAAAATGTAGCAGGGTTTGGCTATTATTGCATGGCAGTACATACCCCAGATTAGTAAATTCTTATGTCAGAAACAGTATGTCTTCGCAATTAACAACAACAACAAAGAACAAAAAGCTTGTTTGCTTTTTAGAATTAATCCCAAAATAAGTGACTGACTGATAACTTGGTAGAGTACCACTGCCTAGCTACTTCTTGAGGACAACAGCAGAAAGTTGCTCCTCCTTTCAATTAAACAAAAACTTAAACTTTTTTCAACTTCTAGGATTAGTGAAACTAATAGTAATTACTATTTATAACACATTAACCTTTAGAGGCTTGGGGGAAAAAAAGAATACTTCTCCCTCTTGTCTGTGGTTCCATACCGTATTTTCTTAGCAATACTTGTGCACTTGTGAATCCGTGGTAATGGGTGAGTAGGTTAGAGGAAGCTGTTAATTATTCAATAATTGTTGAAAATTCATCTTCAAGTCTTCAGTACAAGAGTAGTGAAAGATTTTTTTTAACTTTATAAATAAAACCTCACTCCAGAAGAAGCTTGTCAGGTCTTCCGCAATGAGGAAGACAATCCACAGGGGTATGGCCTTTCTGTGAATGTTTCACTAGAAAATAACCCTGATGGATATGATTTAGCAACATTGTTGGCAAATGTCATTTGATCAGTACCTTGAAGCAAAATCTTTACTCTCACTTCCTTCCATGTATTGCTGATTGTTTTTTAATAGTATGTTTTTTCCTGTTCAGTCACATGTCCAGTCCTGTGGTTAAAAGTTAGTGTCTCAGCATCTTGTGTTTAGATTACTTTCTGAAAGTAGTAAGTGCAAACCTGTCTAGATTCTTGTCACAGTGAGCTGCTGAAGTTTCACATAAATAATCTGTACACTGCAAACATTTTTTAAAAAACTACAAGCATAATATATTAAAACTCAGAAGAAAGTGAGTTGACTGTGAAAAGACTCTGGAAGAGACTGGAAATTTGGAAGTTCCTAGTAATTTGGCCAACCAGCCTTGCGGAGGGCAAGGGGTTTAAAATGGAGCTCGAGAATGAGAGGTCAATAGGAGGCTATTTGGTTACCAGTGGATTCTTTTTCATGTTGTTTGCCTCTCCTGTCTTTTTTGACTTAATGTATTAAATGATGGGACCTGGGTGATACTTCATAGAAGAGTTTTTGCCAGAAAGTTTTGATACAATTAAAATGTTTGTGAAAACTGGTAATTAGCAATCTGTGGCAGTGATCTCCTCTGTCAACTCCACCAAAGACCATGAACTGGAAGTTTTTGAGTTTGTGGAGGATGATGATTTGGTTTTAATTCCTCACCTTCTTGATTATGTCCTTACTGGGCTGATAGGCACAGGGCTTTGGATTCGAGGTCTTGGTGTGTTCACACACCATGCTTCACAACTGTCAGAGGAAAACCTAAACTTCCATCAGAAGAGTTCAGTGCTTGAGATTGTCTGGTAGTCTGAAGTTGAGTACTTCATGCTCTGAAATCCGTCTCTTCAGAGGAAAAGACGGCATCCTGAGTAGGCTGGAATTGCTTTGCACTTGATCTCTATTGGTAGTTTGTGTATGCAACGAGGTGGTTGTAGCTTTTAACAATAAGAACTGCTGCCCTCCAGCATTAATTAAAAAAAAAAAAAAAACTGTCCCTTCTGATCATGAGTCTCAAGGAATTTGACTTCTCTTCACCATTGCTTTTGATTTGTGAACCTCTCTGGGGTCCTGTCAGGTCACATTCAATCTTTCCTCTGCAAGAATAAGACCTACAGAGGTGTATGATGGGCAGGATAGAGAGAAGGGTTTTAAAATGAAACATATTGATTATACAATAATTTGCTCCCAAACCTTGGGGTTTTGAGATAAAAGCAAACACTCCTAAGATTCTTGATAGATTATCTAACTTGGCAACAGTGCAAAATCTGAAGCACTGAATCATAATATAGCCCTTCCAAGGTTGCATAAAATCAATTTGATCAGGACTTAATTTTTACATAGAAGGGAGGGTCCTGACCAGTTCTTATAACACTGCTTATTTCTCACCATTGTCACTGTGGGAATAAACATAATTCCAGGCTTCTGTACACACCTGGCACTGCACTGCTAAGTATTTTCAGTGAGCAATTACTAATTTTTTTAAAGTGTTTTGTAAGCCTTTTCCACTGTTAAATCATGTATTCTCCTTCTGTTGTGTGACAAGAATAATATGCAAAAGGAACATTGCAATTGCCTGAGAAAAGTACATGCAGCAAAATTCTGAAATCAGATATACAGGAGAGAACAAGGGGGGGCAAATACTGGAGATCCAGCAATTTGGGGTATTCAATTTGTAAATTCAAATTCAACTCTAAATTTGTAACTTACATTGAAATAATTCTCTCTCTCTCTCTCTCTCCATTTAGCTGCCTAAATGAAAATAGAGATGCTACATTTGTAGAACACTCAAGCAACAACAGACCTTTCATCTATCCTGAAATGGTCTGCCCTCTAATTCCTTGCATTGCTTCAAGGAGTTCTACTCAGTTGAGTCAAGGAGTTCTACTCAGTTGAGGAAACTTAATTCTGAATTTCTTAGCATACAACATTTCACACACACACAAAAAAAATTATTTTACATGATGTTTTAGAAGTAATATGAAAGTTGGTATTTCTTAAGGGATGTTTGTACTTATATCCTGTATATTTTGTACATAGTTTTTATTTAAACAGGAGATCCTGTATATTTATAGTTTGTTTCTGTTGTAATAGCCTTGTTGTTGCATTGTAAATATTGTGTAAATTGTTGTAAATATTGTGTGTTTATGTAGTATGCGGTATAAATAGTATCTTTATTCAGAAGTATCGTCTGAATCCTAGTAATGGCCTTGATAAGAAGTTATATCAGCTGAGGATGAACCTCCATTAAAACCAGTGACAAAGACATTGATTAGTGTGAATTCTGAAGGTCTGATAGACTTCATGAAAATGTTGTTCTTAGCTTTTCTGCTTGTAATTGAGGAAATATTTAAACTTTTGCCACCTTTTGAAATCTGGTATTTTACCAAATTAAGCAAATCCTTAAAGGTATGAAATCATATAGCCAGTTGTTGAAAAATGTTCCCTTTGCCGTTTGTGTAATTTCTTATGGAAAAGCATGATTCTGAAAAAGCTATTGAATATTCACCTGATTCAGATTGGTGGTGAGAATAAGAGGCAGGTTGCTCTTTGGCTCTTTGCATAGTAGCGATGCATGGTTTTTAAGGTGATGGTTCTCTATAGTAGTTCATTCTGTGCTAGCTGTACTCAATCAACTTGGATTTCATATTTATTTAAGGCCCTCGTATACTACCAAACAAGGATGGGGGAGGTCTCCCTGCTTCCTTAGTGCAACTCCATCCCCACAGCTGGAGTGGCATAGGTAGAAAAAGAAAGTTGTTCAGGGTTGAGTAAGTTCTGATAAGCCCCATTTATCTGCACTGCTAACAGTTGGGAGAATTCCTGGCTGATGGCATCAGCAGCCAGCCACCCTCACAGGTCAGCCTGGCACACGGCTGCAAATGTGCAGTGAAATAGAGGCATTGGATGCCTACTTTGACTTGGTATAAAAAAAAGTGTGGCAACTTCATGGGAGGACCGTGGAGTTGTGAAGATGCTGATTTTTGCCAGTGATTCCATCGGCAAACACATTTCAGGGGGGTTAGTATAGGTTTTATTGTATCTAAATGGTGATTTATGTCCTTATTCTTGCATTATTGTCCACAAGGTACTGCCCTGTGTCACGGGCCTGTATTACCTAATTTTTTCAGCCGGTTTCATTTTCATTAGTACAGCTGCTTTAGCTTGTGATCAGTGTACTGCATCTCATTGATAATCTAAAGGAGTATTAGACGCACAGAACTGACACCTAACCCTGTCAGTCTGGCTGATTGACCCCTCAGCTTCCGAAACATGGGTTCATTTTTTTTAAAACCCAAGTTAGCCCTACATCCATTTTCACACACATTCTGGGCAGTTTAAAGGTTGGTCAGAATCGAATATTGCTCTTTCAAATTTGATAATGTATGAGTACAGAACTGTGACCTTTGATACATAGTAATACATCAACATGACATGAGCAGTAAGTGCAGCAATTACCTTTACTACACTTGAGATTGTGTTTTAGTTCTCATCTTGTAAGCAATTATTTGGAAAAAAAAAAGGATGCTTCTAAGTTAAATATTTTGCAAATAGGGTAAATGTGGAAATTAATCTTTGGAGACTTTGATTTACAGGTGGATGTTTTCAAATGAATCTTGGCTTTTGAATTAACGCTGGTTCAGTGTGCCATTGGCTATTTTACAATGCCTTTTTTTTCCTGCGAGTCCCTTTAACCCTTTTTTGTTGTGTTCCAAAGTAATTTTCATATTCTGATTTATGGCTAAAGAGCCCCATCCTGCAAGCAGTTAAAAAAAAGTGTTCACATCACTCATAATAATATTCATGATAGTCACATGCATGATGGTAATATGAGTCTACATGCTTTTAACTGTCTTTCAGAGCATATGAGAGTATGTCAGTCACCATGTGTTGATTTTTTTTACAAGGCTGATTTAGTTGCTCCAGCAGTGTTTCATCTTTTCAATGTTTCATCTTTTTCTTGAGCGGAAACTTGGTTTAGTTTCTGGGTTTTCTATCTCACCTGTTATAAAATATTTGCATAATGGTGGTGCCTAACTGGCAGGCACTATAAAAACCCAAATCAAACTTAAAAATTCTTTAAAAAAAAAAAAAGCCCAAAACCTGTAGAAATCTGAGGAAGTGAGAGCTGATGCCAGTTGTCTTCTGTTCTGTGGACTAAAAATCAGAATAAAATTAAGCAGAATAAAATTATTCTAAGCAAGCAACTGAATAACCATTGCATGGTGACTTTGCGTTAGTGCTGTCCACCTTGAACAAAACTCAAAGGAATAACTTGAAGTAGAACTCCTTGTTCTTCTAAAATATCTGCTTCTTCAGCAGCCAGGCATTGAACATTGTTGGCTTGCTTGAGTTGCATACTGAACTTTCTCCTCTGTGAAGAAGATTTGTAATTCGAGAGCTGGGAAGAGTGCTGTTCTAGATTGAGGTGAAATCAACACCTTTTATAATGACGCCTTTTATAATGGCTTCTTTAAGCTCTCAAAACTCCATACCTAATCCACAGTAAGGTTTGGCCTTTTTGGGACAGTTGCTCAGGAGGCAGATGGCTGAAGAGGCTGGTGTGGAATGCGGACTGAGTGAAGCCTTACTATACCTTGCATGTGCTCGCTGGATTTGCACCTGGTCATAAACATAAGCTTTTCTAGTGGAAGTTCCATCAAGATGGAGGGGTTGTGCTGGCAGACTTTCTACCAATGGCTAGAAAACTCATGACTCGATAGCGTTGCTCCTCCTCTGGGAGGAGAAGCAAAACAAATGCATTAGATTGTTACATAAGTTAGTCCTAATCAAGCTCTTGATGATACAACTTCTGCAAAGCCATGAGTAAGGTGCTGCCTGGGGAAGTTCTGCAAACATGCTTCTGTGCTGTTGTGTTACTTGCAACCTGTCCAAAAATAACTTTTTTGCATGCTTTCCTTAATTTTGAATGTTACTAGTAGTTACTAGTACTAGCTTATTTTGTGGGGGGAAAAAAAGTGCAGTATTTTCCATTTAAAAAAAAAACACTTGTAAATAGCATGTATGTGGAAATCTTGAGGAGAAAAAGGCTAGAAAGCAGAGCAGTTTGTAGACCAAGCTACTGTCTGTGGTGCTGACTCACCTGGTGCATGTGGGTCCAGCAGCAGGGTGTGGAAGCTCATCAGTGGGGGCTCCATTTCCCTTGGGAGTTTCCCTCAGCCAAAGGATGCCACTGTGCAGGCAGGTGACTCTGGCTGCAAGTAACAATAGCACCCCTGCATTGTTACCTGTCAGTATCTGTTGGTTCTTATTTGCTCATGCTGAATTTATTACTTCTAGTAACAACTTAGGCATCGTTTATTCATCTCTGTAAACAATACTGTATAACATAATAGTAATCTTCTTTAAAATAAAGAACTGACAGCACTGGTATTCCTCAGCAGTAGAATCCCTTTTTTAATATCTGGAAAATATTTCCTTTCATATTTTAGAGAAAGGAGCGAATGTAATATTTTTTCACTGTTCCTTCTCTAACAATATGAGTGGAACTGTTTGTTTTTCCCCAAAAAATGCTAGAATTTTTGTTTGTTTCAGCTATTTGGCTATAGCTTTGTGTTGCTGGGGCTTTTTTTTAAAGAGACAATGAATGACAGTCTGGTTGCAGAATATATTTTTCTTTTTAAGGGTTATCTTAAAACAAGTTTGCAGTGGTGAAATCCTTCTGGAGGGAGACTGTTAGATTATTGACCAAATGGTGAGCAGATGAAATCTAGGGGCACTTGATGGAAACTACTTAACGAAGGCTATGTACAAGTTACTGGAGAATACTCCCAGTATATTATAATAAGGCATTATGTTCATCTTGTCATGGAAGTCGGATCAATTTGATTTTAAAATCTCAGCTGCTTTAAGAACTTTCACAAGATGCATTATGAGTAAGTGCAGTGATTCTGGGCGCTGGAATATTGTTAGTCATTGTGAGCAGGACCGAATGGGTCTCAGGATGTATAATGTGATAGATGCAATTTTTGTTAGATTTTTTTTTTCCAAGGCCAATTTAATTTTGATTTATTTGCCTCATTAACCCAAGGATTCAGAAAATTGAATGCCACCTGAGCGAGGTATTATTAACACTAGTGAAATATTTTCAAAATCGGTCTATGCTTATAAATCGGTCTTTTGAAAGCATTTTAAAGACATAATGATCTGTTGTGAAAATGTACAGCATCATTTAAAAATTGCAAAATGCTTATTTGATTTCTGAAATAAGACTTGGTCACCTGACATAAATGTATACTGATCTATTATTTATGCTTTGAAAATAGAGTTGATAAAAAACATAAGTGTTCGTGATATTATATTTTGTCATATCTAGCTAAAAAGATTGAAATCCAGAGAAACAATTTTCTGAAGAAATGAAATAGTATGCCCTCCTGAACCCCTGGGGAAAATAGCCTCTCTGTTTGCTCAGAATATGAAGCAGTAAAACAGTATAAGTAAAACAGACAGCCCATGTCACATTCCTATTTGTACAGTTTGAAATGATGTTTTAAAAACATTTTCTAGTTATTTTTGATAAATAAATGGTGCAAATAACATCTGCAAACCAACCTTGCTGATGTAAGATTTTTCAAATCAGATTTGTTTGTCAGTGTAAGTCAGAAAATTGCTTTGCAAAACTAAAGTTTTATAACTCCCCAAAATATGCATAACAAATGTACAAGAATGTCTTGCTCTCCTTTTACCTTACCTCAAACACTAATGCTGATTCTCTATCATCTTTGCTCATGGACTTAGAAGGTAGCTTGGTAAAGTTATCAAATATCCAAAAGCTCATTTGCTAAACATGGACATGTTTAAATTAAATATCTGAATGCTCAAAGTGGTGCTGGGGTGTCCAGCAGTCCTTTTGGAACTGTGAGTCCTGGGTCAAGCCTTGAGATTTCCACCTGAGATGGTAGTGCCGCAGTGAAAAATGAGCTTAAGAGCTGTCTGAGCCTTCCACAGGTGATGTGCTGATGGTCAGGGAGGAACAAAGGAAACAAGGGTGTGTGCTGCCTGGATCTTGCTCCCTGCAGATTCTGCCCAAGGCTGTCATACTGAGGATGAATGGGAATTCTTCAAAGCCTAGTGGCTTCCAGAAGTGCACTCATCAGAGTATGAATGCTGGATCCACTTTAATTTCCTCCATCAAGGTGAAAGCTGAGATGGGGAAAAATTCCCTGGCAGCAAGGTTGGAGTGTGACACCCCAGCTCTACAGATGCCCCATTGACCAGGACTGACCAAGTAAGCCTGTGACTGGACACCGCCTGAAACACAGCTCATCAAGGGAGTTGGCTTTCAGCTGCTGTCAAGAAATATATGTCCTGAAGGCAAAATGTGTTTGGGCAGAATTTCTTTCCTCACTTGTTATGCTTGAGACTTCTGCTGTCCACAGAACTGGTTAAAAACAGCTTAAATAATAATTTCATAAGGATTCTCAGCCAAAGGACTCCATGTCAGGCTAAATTTTATGATATATTTGCAGGGTACAAGAGGCATGTATTTTGTAAATAAGCATGTGTTTAATAGAGAAAAAAGCATTTGTTTTTACTTGTCAACCTTAACCTTTAAAAAAATGTTTTAATAAAAACCTATCCTTGGATCTTATACAAAACTGGAATAGAATATTTCTTGGTATTTTATTTTGATATCCAAACAAAACTTGAACACATAAGGGGTTTATTTAGTCTAATAGCATTTCGTTGAGTGAGTCTCTTTTCATTGAGTAAAAAAAAGGTTTTGAGCAGGGAGTCATTGCCAGGGTCAGGGGCTGAATTCTAGAAAAGTTATTTTTGAGTTATAGTTACATACATTCACTGTTGTATACAACAGTGGTGGTGATAACTGAGAATGTGATGCCTGGAATAGTCTGCATGGATATTTCTGTAGAGCAAATACAAGGAGGACTGAACATGGTAATATTAGGTCCTAAAAAATTCCAGCACTATTAATCCACCCAAGATTGATTTCAGGTTTCTCTTTGGCAAAAGGCTTAAGTGCTTCAATACAACATGATATGTCTACCCATAATTTTTCATTTCTTAATGACAAGGACATTATGTATAGCCATGAAAGGATATCACCATGATTTTAATTGAATCTGACTTTACTGCATCATTTACTTCCTCAAATTTTGTTTTAATGTAGTATTTGTCCAAGTAATTATGAATTTAATTTGTCAGCACTTTTGATAAAAGCAATTATTTCTATGTGCTTAATTGACGATTCCTTGGTTGTGGGCAAGGCATTTACCTACCTGCTGGCTGTCAGAACTCTTGGCACTGGATGGAGCAAGGACTTGTGTGGACTGCTTGCCCTTGCTTACTCCTCATAGGGAGTGTTTAACAGTGTTGGATCATTCATCCTTTTTTTTTTTTTAATTGGTAAATTTTGGGTGTCATTCCTGTGTGAGGCCAGAAGATCTTGAGGAGAAAAGGCAGTTTTCATTTCCACTTGGTGTCTTATAGTCCTAGCACACTTCAGCATAGGTATTACATTTGATTACTCATTGGAGTGCCATGGAATGTCTCTAGAAGAGCTGATTGAATAGAAGAGCTAATTGAATAGAAGAGCTCTAGAAGAGCTGATTGATTGCTTTTATTGAATAAAAAAATATTGGGGGCAGGGAGTGAGGGAGGAACAGGAAAAATGAACAGCACCAAAAAACCCCAAACAGTCTTTTGGGTACTTTCCCTTGGGTAAAGGGAACATGGCTAATATGGAGGTCTGAGATTCTTCTCCTGGAAGCACTTTGTTCTGGGCAGGCTGTGTCCTGGGACTTGAACTGATCATTGCAGAACATGTCAGTCTTCTACTGTCACAGACGTGAGCTTGGCCATGCTCAAAATTCAAGCTATGATTATCATAAATCACTGACTAATAAGGAGTTAAATCACCCATAATACCAGGTATGCTAGAAATATGATATTCAGTCTCAGAAGCAATAGAAGTATTAACTTGTAGCCAAAAACATATCACTGTCTAAAATTAATTTATTAAAGTGCCTATCAGTGGTTTTTATAAACTCTTACATGCAGCGTGGTCTGTACTTTCCTTAATCCCAG